>NC_089793.1:61067009-61094509 GCF_040412425.1 Macrobrachium rosenbergii
ATTCTAAGCTTATGATTGTTTTAAAAAAGCTTCGTCTTTTGACCCGTTATGAAACAAATGTAAACATCTTTTAAATTTCCACAGTTGAAAATCAGCTCTCATTCGATTTTTCTGGATACGGAACTGGACGGTATATGAGAAGAAGAAGAGTTCTTTACTAAAACTGACAGACAGACAGAAAATACTACCTGACAGACGCAGGCAGAAGCTAGTAGGGTCACTAAGAGCAGACAAACGCTCGAAATCTCCATCGTTGGAGCGACGAAGAAGAACAAGAATAAGAATGGTTTGACTGATCCTGCTGGACTCGGAGGGAGCTTCGGTTCTTCGGTGAAGGAGACGAATCAGTCCCGACTGGCGACGATGTGCCCTCTGCTGGGGCTCTTGCAGCACTTCTACACTGCGAGGGTTGACCTTGTTCAGAGTTCAGACACACTTGTGCCCCTGGTGAAATCACGTGCGTGGTAAGGGGTCCTTGTGGGAGTTCATAATCACAAGGTCGCGTTATTTTGCGCGTGCACCCTTGGCCTTGAAACGATGAGCAAATGATCCTATCTTAGACTGGACTTGTTTTGTTCCTCATGCCGTAGCGGTTACAACAAACAGAATAATTATTACAGGATTATTTCGTGGTATATTTTCAATCTGTCTTATCAAAACTTGGTGCTAATTCATACTAACAAAATGTTGAGCTGACTTCTTCTTTTTCTTCTTCTTCTTCTTCCTCTTCTTCTTCTTCTTCTTCTTCTTCTTCTTCTTCTTCTTCTTCTTCTTCTTCTTCTTCTTCTTCTTCTTCTTCTTATTATTATTATTATTATTATTATTATTATTATTATTATTATTATTATTATTATTATTATTATTATTATTATTATTATTATTATTATTATTTACAAATTTTATTCTACATTTGTATTTGCAATTTTTATTTTTAATTCAAATGATATATACCATTTAATTACAATGAAGAAAATTATGATACAACAATAACGATAATTAAACAGAAAAAGGAATTAAATCAAAACAAAACATGAAACGAAATCAAATGAAAATGAAAACAAACAAAGCAATAAATGTAAAAATAATACAAAAGATCAATATATAAAAAAAAATAAAAAAACAACATGAATACTAATTAAATTAAATGCAAATAAATTTGAATAAATGCTAGAAAAACATAAGCACAAAAACAAACAGAATTTTGCTGAAACGAAAAGTAAATTAAGGAAATATAGAAAAAGACAAAATTATATTTGAATAAATATATAATAAATAAATGAAGATAAAGAACGAATATAATATAAATAAAATTTTCAAAATTATTAAGAAAACACTAAAAAAGTGAGAAAATGTGAATAAAAGTAAAGTTAAAATAGGTATAACATAAAGAAATAAAATTGATTTAGAAATGACTAAGTAAATAGAACATTTGTAAACTTTAATTTTTACTTAAGCTTTCAAATGTTATTCGACTATTTTTAAATAAGTATTTTTATCTTAATAAATAATGGATATTATTGTATTTAATTCTACTAAATAACATTCATAGAAACATTATGAATACTAATTAAATAAATGCAAATAGATGTGAATGAATGTTAGAAAAACGTAAGCACAAAGACAGACAGAAATGCTTAGGATTTTGCTTAAAGGAAAAGTAAGTTATAAAAATATAGTAAATAACAAATGATATGGGGATAAATATAATATGTGACTGAAGATAAAGAACGAATATGATATAAATAAAATTTAATCATTATTATGAAAGCACTAAAAAAGTGAGAAAATGTGAATAAAGGTAAAATTAGAATACATATAAGAAAAAGAAATAAAATTGATTTTAATTTATTTATATATATATATATATATATATATATATATATATATATATATATATATATATATACTCTCATATATATATATATATATATATATATATATATATATATATATATATATATATATATGTGTAATGTAATAATGTGTGTGTGTGTGTGTGTGTGTGTTAAATGTCCCTCTTTCCCAGGTCAAATAGGGCCATCTTTTATTGCTCTATCTTTTAAGAACAGCACAAATTTAATTAGTTCTTGAGTTAAATTATTAAGCAAAACTAAATCCACAAAACTTTAATTTACCAGAAATTTAAATTAATCCAAGCAAAATTTAAACTATCGAAGTACTCTAGATTTGAAAAAAGAATCTTAATAAATGAAAATTAGATCAGAGTATGCAATGTTAAATTATCAAAAAACATTAAATGCTGAGCAAATAAATGTTAAATCACCAACATAAAAAAGTTAAAATAAAAGATTGCAAACACAAGAACACACAAAAATATACAAAAGAGTTATCAATAATAATTTCACTTGAGCAAAAATTCTCTCAATATATCTTATTATACCATGGTAATAATAAATAAAATTCACTTTACCTTACTCAAGCTTGTGAAAACCTTTGTGAATTGATGCAACAGCTTTAAATTCACAAAACACATTTTTGTCTAAGCATACCATTACTATTAAACAATTTTTACTAAATTCAGATCTCAAATGCTAATGCAATACCGCTAAAGATCTCTCTAATCAGAATGAGTAAATCTGAGGATTCAGTGAACAGTAGAATAGATGACGTCATTAAAGGCATTTTTAGAACAAGATATGAAAACCAAGACGTTTTGGGCGCAATAGGGACAATACATGATCAGGCGATGCAGTCTGAAACATGATGCAACTGCCATGTCTTTCGGTGCAATACTTGTTCTGAAAAGGGCATATGTGATCAAGCCATATATACTTAACATTTGCAAACATTAGTCTTCTTCTTGTATGAAAGCTTTTACAGAAATCTTTACATGATTTAAACTGGCTAATTATTGCTGGCATGTTTAAAAACAAAGCAAAACCTTAAGTTGGTTTCCAGAACAGATCATCAATTGTTATCCGAAACTGTCATAACGTAACCAAAACAACGCTCTTATCTGAACTGATGACAGATGACACATCTGGTCCTGAACTCGAATCTCTCTCCCGCTGCTACACTTTCAAATAAAGAAGATGCCAGTTAATTCTAAATTACACTGTTAAATTATCCACGTCACTAACTCTTTCAAAGTCTGATGTTACACCACATATGATGCTTAGCAATTATTATTATTAAACAGAATACCTGATAAATGAAAGTAAATATATCAGTACTAGAGGATGATATACTGTACATATTACAAGATAACATCATGATTATACAGTATATATATATATATATATATATATATATATATATATATATATATATATATATATATACATACATATATATGTATATATATATATATATATATATATATATATATATATATATATATACTGTATATATATATATATATATATATATATATATATATATATATATATATATATATATATATATATATATATATACACATATATATATATATATATATATATATATATATATATATATATATATATATATATATATATATATATATATATATATATATATATATATATATACATACACACACACTCACACACATAATATATATATATATATATATATATATATATATATATACTTATATATATATATATATACTATATATATATATATATTGTCAAAATGGCTTTCATCCCCTCCCTTATATATTTCAATTCCATCATTCAATTCTGGATGTCCTATTTGACTCTTCTGCCTCTCAGTCGGGCGTCATAAAACCGAGCTTATTTGGGACCAGTCTTGCCGTGGTTGACCTCCGTACCTCCTTACCCCCAAACATCGTACGGTCAAAATATTGGCCCCTTCCCCCCCATCGCGATGGGAGATATGTAAAGATTAGGAAGGCCAAAGGGCATTTGGGCCTTTAGGGAACAGGTCAGATTTTTAATCTCTGGGCACATAATGATAAGTGTGCTTTTCCACCCTCCTTGCGTTTTTGACATGATTGCAGGTGCAGGTTGGGCCCCTGAGCCTTCGGCGCTGCTTTGAAAGCAGGAAGCCTTGCGCTTCTGATGTCTTCTGCGGCCGAATGCGCGTATTTTTCTCCAGCTCCGGCTAGTTGGACAACTTCAAAGGACACCTGGAAATAGTTGCTTGACGCAATAACGGTCTCAAAAAGGTTAACGCACACTTGAAGTAGTCAAGATAGCCCTCTCCCCTTTGTAAACTCCTTACAATTCCATTTTTTAACAACCTCTTCCTCATGAGCAATCCTCCCTTTATTTACACAATCTTGCCTGTATCACTTGCTTGCCATTTACATGCTTTGAATTCAAGTAAAGATACCCGTGATAACTGTAATTATCCACTCCACCAGTACAATTTAAGGGCTATTTAGGTTAAGCCATATCAATTATTAGTTTTATCTTTTTGGTGTAATCAACGTGTTCATTATTAACCCTTTCCGATCAGTGGCGACCTATATGCTGCGGCCAAAGAGAAACAAGCGTTCCACTACAATGTCCAGTATGCTCAGCCAGCCAATTATCAACCAATCTTTATTTTAATCCTGGCTGGGAATGTCATACAGAGATAAAATCTGGGAATTTATGATCTAAATATCTCTCAGGAGAATTGCCCATATTTATGATTGATAATCCTCAGGTAAATCTCCTGATTTCTCTTTCGAAACATATAAGAACCAAGTACAATAAACCGCCATGATCAGCGGGAGGCTTCGTTCGGTAAGCTAAATCTGCCGTTTCTCATATTAACGATGTTGCCATTAATTTGGTCTTTTATTAAGCTTCTCCACGACTCATGGCTTCAGCGAAACGTTTTCCGCAATGATGAAAAATTCTTGAATATCTCTTTGAATGTCCATCAGTGATTCTATAATATCATGGGATGGAAATACGGAAAATGAAGAGGCGTCTTGTAACGGTGCTGCCCGACGATGTCAGCGACAACTCGTCCGATTCGATCAGGCAGATGGAAGAAAATGCGTCCTTTGAAGAAGAAATTCTGTGATCCAGAGCCGAGTGGTAATGATAGTGATGACGAGAATGATAACCTGAGAGGGCAATTCAGTCGAAATGACAGATGATAGTGACGATGATGGTGAGAAATCTACAATGAAGGGTCGCCAGTCTTTGACTTCCGTTTCACGGTAAGCAGCAGTTTGTGAAACCAGAAAAAACATAAATTCTCATGGTTTTTTTCTTGTTTTTACATTAGAACTTTTTTCAGTCACTCGCTAACGAAACAAATAAATATGCCATGAGAATCGTACATGTCATACTTCGAAATATTCTATTTGGAATGACTGGAAAGATGTTACGGCAGAAGAAATGATGGCTTTCGATTACTAATGTCCATTGCGATGTTACGTAAAATCACTACGTGTATTCAGCGCTACGACTGGTAAATTCGCCGTATTTCAAGTGTATATTTACAAGCGTTTTCATCAAATATTCTGGGCCTTTCATGTGTCTTCATCTTCTGATAACATAAATAGAGTGACTAGGAGTTCTAAAGTAAAAAACGTACTCGATTACGTTACCAAACGTTTTTTACAATTCTACCGTCCAGGTGCAACCCTTTCGGCGGATGAATCCATGGTTTTATTCAAAGGACGTGTGGCGTTCAAGATGTATGCACCTGGAAAACCAAAAAAATGGGGAATTCGCGTCTATGATATTGCCTGTTCGAAGACTGGTTACATACTAGCACTCATCCCTTACTATGGGAAAGAGACGACTCGGAAATCCGAAACATAAATTCAATACCGGCATTAGTCCATACTCAGCGCAAGTACTTTCCCAGGTTCAAATGAACGTACCTTTGTCTTTTTATCAAAATTACCTTTCATTATTGATTGGGATAGTTCCAAATTTTCCTTTACTTCCAAGTCTTCCACAAACCTTTCAATATTTACTTCACCCTTCCGATTGGATTGGAGCATTTCAAAAAATTTATTTCCAATGGACCACGAACCTTTATTTAAATACCAACTCGAAAGGAGCTTACTCCAGTAGAAGAGTTAGGGTTTTTTTTATGATAGCGAAAAGGGCAAAATTTAGGGCTTTGTCCCAGTCATTACCATTATCATAACACAGTTTCTTAACCTTTTCCGATCAGACCTACTTGCGGGGGCCGAGACAGCCAGCTACAACCAGTATCATCACCATAGCTGTGATCATTTTTATTCATCCACGAAAAACTATTAAATCTCCATTAGTTTTTGTTTTCGGTACACAAATCATAGATAATTTTAAAGGATAAAAACTGCCCTATCACATTTCATTAATTTCAAGACAGTAATAAACTGTATATTTGTTACAAGTGATAAAAATACAGAGGAAATTGCCAAAGAGACAAGAATTTTCCACGATGCTTTTCAAACTATGAAAGAAATGGACACAAATTCTTTATATTTTTCGTTGCTTACAATAGTGTCTTATCAATCAGGCCCTTTAGAAAACAATTTTAAAAATTAACACCCATATCATTATAAACAAAGGAATAATGTTCAAATCTTTTCGAACTTTGATGAAGAACTGTGAAGGGGCTTTGTTTTTGTTCGTATTTGGCCGTGTTCTTTCTGTCACTAATAAGCAAGCGCTCCCAGTACAGGAAGGATTATTAGGCGTTGCCACTTTTCTCTTTCGTGGAGTAGTCGACGTTGATATAAATTTCATATTCGTAAACCGTGTGAGTAACATGTAATTTCTAATATCCAGTTTCTGGTTTGCATTTTGAAATTTGCAAAAAATGCACTGATAACTGCAAATTTGATTATCTTTCTATAGTAGTGGTTTGATGTGGCATACGGACATTCCAATACAGATTACCAATCGAGGTCAGGTCCCACACCAAATTGTCCGAATGCGATATAGTAAGTTTCTGTTTATGAATTTTGGCCAACAATGTATCTGTTCATTGTTTACCCCACTTTTCATTTAGTATTTGTTTTCATATAAAATTCATTCTTAGGAATTGTCTATCAAGGAAATTTTATACCAGTATAGAACTGCCATTAATAATTATTACGACCATTGAATAAATAATAATTACTATAATGGTTACTATTTTTAATTCCTTGCTGTTTTTTTAGATGGCTAAATATATCATAAAAATAATTGAATGCGCTCAGTTTTTGGGTAAAAGCTGGAGTCCTTTCTGCTAAACGGTATCCCAGATTCATTTGATCAATACAGTCATCTGTGGAGCGTCACTATATTGTGATCGAAAATAATGAGTTGGCTGAAGAGGACCGTTGCGCAAACGGTCGAAAGCTCCCGTGTTTTTATCCCCATTTTTGCATATTTTTGTATCTTAAAATATACAATTTAAAAATTATATTATTGTGGCTTTTTTACTCAATACAGTCATCACCAATACATACAAAGTGAAGTGACTGAGGCTACTTTTGTAGCCAATCTTCTAACCGGTAAACCACCTGGTCAGTTTTCCACATGACATTGAGAAGAAAAAGGATTACATCTAATCCGGGTGGGGCAGCGTATTTACAGGCTTATAAGGCTTATAACCACTGTTGGTAAACAACTAACTGCGATGCACATGTATTGTTTATTTACTGGGAGTTATATCAGTCGAAATTCATCATTATATTACATGGTCCTTAAATATTGAATCCTTACTTTCCCCACTGTCAGCATTCCACTATGATTTCCAAAGAAATAATGGTTAGTAAAAGATATATATGTAATATATATATATATATATATATATATATATATATATATATATATATATATATATATATATATATATATATATATATATATATATATATATAATATTTATAAATTTTTATTTAAAATATTTTCGTATACTAAACACATAATAATTATAAAGTATAAAACGGGAAAGTGAACTGAAGAGTTCAGTACGACAGAGATTATAACAAACTACCCTTTCCGAATTGGTTAGCTCTCTCTCTCTCTCTCTCTCTCTCTCTCTCTCTCTCTCTCTCTCTCTCTCTCTCTCTCTCTCTCTCTCCGAGTTTGTAACGTTGTGGCATATTTGTTTTTGTTGCTTTTATCTATTTGTCTATATAACGCATACTTTTTCTCTTGACATTACAAATGAGAGGGAAAAGGTATTAGGTCATTCCTAAATATGCTATAAGAATATTTATTTATATAACACAAAATCTCAGACAGAAAGACTTGTGCTTCCGTACGAAAACAAATAATGTGATGACAGGTAACGCTAAGAACGGAACAACAAAAGAAAGACCCCATGACGACACCACACCTGGACAACGCACTCGCGGAATAAGTCACAGGTCAAGAATGTTACGAAGGGAGGGCGAGGAAGGCCACCCGTGACCTTGAGGATAATGATAAAGGATTTACATACTTCATCGCTTGGATGTGCTCGGAAAGGGCGCAGTATAGCATCCTTATACCTAGTACGTTTATTATTTACTACTAATAAACATTTCGTGCGTAATTCATATGTACTTAAAATTAAAATCAAACTACCTATATATATGTGTATATAATAAACATAACTATATACGTACATATATATATATATATATATTTATATATATATATATATATATATATATATATATATATATATATATATATATATATATATATATATATATATATATATATATATATATATATATATATATATATATATATATATATATATATATATATATATATATATATGTGTGTGTGTGTGTGTGTGTGTGTGTGTGTGTGATATTATGTGTATAATCATAGATAATTATTTATATAATTATCTATATATATATATATATATATATATATATATATATATATATATATATATATATATATATATATATATATATATATATATATATATATATATTTATATAGTTATGTTTATTACATACACATATATATAGGTAGTTTGATTTTAATTTTAAGTACATATGAATTATGCACGAAATGTTTATTAGTAGTAAATAATGAACGTACTAGGTATAAGGATGCCATACTGTGCCCTTTCCGAGCACATCCAAGCGATGAAGTATGTAAATCCTTTATCATTATCCTCAAGGTCACGGGTGGCCTTCCTCGCCCTCCCTTCGTAACATTCTTGACCTGTGACTTATTCCGTGAGTGCGTTGTCCAGGTGTGGTGTCGTCATGGGGTCTTTCTTTTGTTGTTCCGTTCTTAGCGTTACCTGTCATCACATTATTTGTTTTCGTACGGAAGCACAAGTCTTTTTGTCTGTGATTTTGTGTTATATAAATAAATATTCTTATAGCATATTTAGGAATGACCTAATACCTTTTCCCTCTCATTTGTAATGTCAAGAGAAAAAATATGCGTTATATAGACAAATAGATAAAAGCAACAAAAATAAATATGCCACAACGCTACAAACTCGGAGAGAGAGAGAGAGAGAGAGAGAGAGAGAGAGAGAGAGAGAGAGAGAGAGAGAGAGAGAGAGAGAGAGAGCCAACCAATTCGGAAAGGGTAGTTTGTTGTAATCTCTGTCGTACTGAACTCTTCGGTTCACTTTCCCGTTTTATACTTTATTATTATCATATGTTCATTATACGTGACGTTATTTCAAAGTACTTTTTTGGATTTATCCCAAGAAATGACGATTCTTTATTTTCTGGGACAGGTAATAAATCCCTCGTATAAATCATACCTATTTTTTTTTCTTTACAATATTGACCATAATATATATCGAAGATGGAGTTTAATTCTTTGTAGCCAAAGGCCAGAATTATACGCAACTATGATCTCGAGACACTGAATTTACTCGTAACTTGAAAAAAAACAACATGATGAGAAGTATAACTTGAAAAAGCAACATGATGAGGATTCATTACTAATGTGGTCGTTACTTACTGTTTATAAAATTGGAGGATGAAAAAAGAGAGGTATTTTGTAAATATAGGTCAAAGTAGCGACCAACGTACATACATGCAAACAATGCACGTGTGTAGGTGGCTAAGGGTGTTATTTATAAAGTGAGGTGACATAGTAAGTGAGAGTTAAAAGAATACTATATATGCAAATTTTATTTTCATATATAATAATAACAGAAAATTTTCTTTGTAATGAATGTTTGCAAATTCAGGTCTTGTTGTTTTAGTGCCTTATTTTTAGTATTCAGACTTATTCTGTAGCCATTTTTTGTCAGTGATAGAACTGCCTAGGAAGTAGCAAAATATCTTACTCGGCCACACGTGGGTAAGAAAGAGAGAACACCATAAATAGGCTGCAGGGGGTCGCATGGGTTCTTGACCGCTCCCAGCTTACCCGTATCCTGAGGGTATGTCCTCCAGGGCATTAGCTCAATTCTATGGGCTTCAGATTATAGATGGCATACTGTTTGGAGAAAGGTCATAAGGTAAAAGCAAGTTAGATTACCAAAAGATTATTCTCCAAAAGGGACTGCAGTCAGGAAAAATAAAACCCACGATATAAACAAAACATGAAAGTGTTATTGAAAAAGTAAACAAATACTCAGAGAAACCAGAAAATTAAAACTATCAGGTTCCATACTTATCACTGACTAATCTATTCATGAATGATTTGATTTTAAAAAGTCGTAATGTTTGATTTGATAGCCTTTTTGTATGTGGTTATGATACGATTTCATGTTAGACGAAATTCTTCTCAAATTTGTTCATAATTCAGTTTTGTGAAGTTTCATTTTTTTTTATTTCTTTGTACCAAAATATGTAAATTTTTATTTTATACTGATTTTTTCTGGTACCATCAGAAGGGGTTAATTTGAAAGATTAACTGTTGTTTTTATACAATTTTATTTTATACAACTTTCATTACATAAAAATCCTATGCGATTTTTTTGCATTGTAATACATCAATCATATTTCACCTTGTAGTCAATTTTTGAATGATATGCTTTGAAACATTCATTTGGGTGTAATCCAGGTTGAAGAGTGCATGTTTCACAATAGTAAGCGGTCTCTTTTCTGCCGCCGGGGCCTCTGCGATTGCTACAAACAGCACATTCTCGACAACGATTGTTAGGAATCTTGTTGATCATATGTTTTGCCGTTGAGTCTCTCGGGTACGCAATTTTCGTTCACACGAACACTTTTTCGGAAATTCTTATTGCGAATTCTTCCTACTAACTGTTCACAAAGTGACTTCCTGTAATTAGCGTGGCTGAGTACTTTCTTATTCTCCTCCTTCATGTGAATTTTATAAAGAATATAGCTATTGACGACCGCCACTTCAAGAACAAAAAGTATAACTTCCTCCACCATTTCAGTGATTTCTGTAAAAACGCATATGATGAGCAATAATGATCGGCGCGATCAATTCCACCCATATTGGCCACATATTCACATATCATTTCTGGTTTGGTGATTTCTTCTGCAATATTATTTTTCTTCTTCCGTTGAACTTGCTTTGTTTTGGCTGAATAAAAAGTAGAGCACATGGTTACATACCGTTTGTCACGCCAGCTAAGAATATGATATTTGTTGCTCTTGTAGAATGAAAGATGATTTCCTGGTTGAAGCTTCACTTTACCTGTCCTTATCTCTGTGGGAAGGCCTTTGCGCTTTACCAGAATCGTGCCTGTCAAATGAACTTTACGTTTTAGAAGTTCCTTTGCAAGTTCCATGCTGGTATACAGCCTGTCCGTAAAAACGTGGTACCCGCTTTCCTTTGTTTCTTTCCTTACAGCGTCAATCAACTCCAAAATAATGCGGGTATTGAATTTGTGTTTCGGATTTCCGAGTTGGTCAGTCGTCTCTTTCCCATAGTAAGGGATGAGTGATAGTATGTAACCAGTCTTCGAACAGGCAATATCATAGACGCGAATTCCCCATTTTTTTGGTTTTCCAGGTGCATACATCTTGAACGCCACACGTCCTTTGAATAAAACCATGGATTCATCCGCCGAAAGGGTTGCACCTGGACGGTAGAATTGTAAAAAACGTTTGGTAACGTAATCGAGTACGTTTTTTACTTTAGAACTCCTAGTCACTCTATTTATGTTATCAGAAGATGAAGACACATGAAAGGCCCAGAATATTTGATGAAAACGCTTTCTTGTAAATATACACTTTGCAAATAATGGCGAATTTACCAGTCGTGCGCTGAATACATCTACGGTAGTGATTTTACGTAACATCGCAATGGACATTAGCATTCCATGGAAAGCCATCATTTCTTCTGCCGTAACATCTTTCCAGTCATTCCAAATAGAATATTTTCGAAGTGGGCGACATGCATTGATCTTTGCCATGGCATATTTATTTGTTTCGTTAGCGAGTGACTGAAAAAGTTCTAATGTAAAAACAAGAAAAAAATCAAGGGGAGAATTTAGTGTTTTTCTGGTTTCACAAACTGCTGCTTACCGGTGAAACTGAAGTTTGGAAGATCATGAATTTCTTCATTGTAGATTTCCACTCATCATCGTCACTATCATCTGTCATTTCGACCGAATTGCCCTCTCTTGCGTTATCATTCTCGTCATCACTATCAATACCACTCGGCTCTGGATCGTACAGAATTTCTTCTTCAAAGGACGCATTCTCTTCATCTGCCTGATCGGAATCGGACGAGTTGTCGCTGACATCGTCGGGCAGCACCTCGTTACAAGACGCCTCTTCATTTTCCGTATCTCCATCCCATGATATTATAGAATCACCTTCCGATGGACATTCAAAGAGATATTCAAGAATTTCTTCATCATTGCGAAAACGTTTCCCTGAAGCCATGAGTTCGTGAGTAAGTTTACAAAAGACCAAATTACACGGGCAAACATCAAACAGCGGAGCGCGAGAAACGGCAGACGTAGCTTACTGAACGAAGCCTCCCGGTCGACTATGGCGGTTTATTGTACTTGGGTTCTTTATATGCGTTTCGAAAGAGAAATCAGGAGATTTACCTGAGGATTATCAAGTATAAATATGGGCAATTCTCCTGAGAGACATTGTAGATCGTAAATCTCAGATTTTATCTCTGTATGACATTCCCAAGCTTTAGGATTAAATAAAGATTATTGATAACTTGGTTGGCCGAGCTATACTCGGACATTGTAGTGGAACGCTTGTTTCCCTTTGGCCGAGTATAGGTCGGCCACTGATCGGAAAGGGTTAAGGACAGACTTGAGGGTTTTTATGGAACCTTTCCACTTTTACCTTGACTTTCCGGGTGATAAGGTTTATTTGGTAATGTGCTGAATGGCCAGTTCAGCACACTTACCCCTAAATTTTATTACTAGTGAAATTCGTCCCGCATTCGGTCTGAATTACACGAGGGAGACCATACCTGGAAAAGAAATCGATTAGTTTTTTTTAAAAACAACTTTGGAAGTAATACGCCTTTTAGGTATAGCTTCAGGAAAGCGAGATGCTCTATCCATTATAGTTAATAAATAAACAAAACCAGTTTTAGTTTTAGGTAAGGGACCTACCACATCAATTACTAATTCAGAAAATGGATCACCTATGGCAGGTATGGTATGCAAAGGGGCTTTAGGGATCCCCTGATTAGGCTTACCCATAACCTGACAAGCCTCACACTCTCTGATAAACTGCTTCATACTCAATTTAATTCCAGGCCACCAAAAATACCTAGCCAAACTGTATTTTTTTAACACACCCAAATGACCTGAAAAAAAAATTGGTATTTAGCTAACTCCAAAACAGACTTTCTGAATTGAGAAGGTACCACAATCTGTTCCACTCTAACAGTTTTATTTACATTATCAGATGCGGGACGACTAAACCTATATAATAAGCCCTTTACAACACCAAACCTAGGTTTAGTCAGATCCTCAACATCGCCCAAGTCAAAATTAAACTCATCTTTTTGAGCTTTAATAAAAGCAGCTCTGTCCCAATGAAGGCTCATATCATTAGCTTAGTATCACTACCACTACTCTCTACTGGCCCGGGCCTTTACATCTAACTCTACACTACTTAACATTAAGTCATCATCATTATCTTCATCAATTAAATTAGTAGCTCTTGCTGCGGACCGAGTTTAGTTACAGCCACGGGACTAGCATTTATAGATAATATTTAGGAATAGCTCCCGTCCCTCGCAATCCAGCATATCATTTCCCAGGATACCATCTATACCCGGGATAGGTAGGCTATCCACCACGGCTAACTCAGTGATTCTATTATACCCTGGAAATGACAAACTGACATTAACCAAAGGAGCTGACGCCACCGAGTCTGGAAAACCTCCCAACAATACAAAATTTCCAGTATATTTTTCACAACCGTTTAGTGCACTCTTCAAGACCAACGACCGGGTAGAATCGGTGTCCCTAAGAAACTTCACGTGGACAACACAAGAGTCAAAAATTAACTTTCCAGGCCATACATATTTGTCATATTTAAGTCATAATTGAGGATTAGGAGCATCAGACTTACTATTATTTCCTAAACTACCGCTATCTACTACAGATCTGTCTATAAAACTACTTTTTTTAACATTTGACCTATCAGGAACTACTGCCACCGGACTTTGATTGTTACGCTCTAGGTACCTCTTACGAGCGTTACACTGGCTTTGAAAATGCCCGGGTTTATTGCACCAAAAGCAAGTCCTACGGCCTGAACCCTTATATCCATGGTCATCATTAAACCTGATATTTCCCTATTTGGGAAACCCCTGTTAACAAAAACTCTAGGGGGAGGAGGCCCTCCTTGGACTCTACCCATATCCCTACCACCTGAAAAAGAATTAGAGTTAACATTATTAAACTTAGGGATATTGGGAGTCAACGAGGAGGTTTCTCCTCTCCTACCACCACTAGGGGAGCGAGATCTAGGGTTATTTAATTATTTATAGTTGAAATTTACCGCTACCTTTTTTTGAGTCAATGCATATTCATCTGCTAATTGAGCAGCCATATTTAATTTCATGGCCTTAACCTCCTCAAGGCGAACCCTCAACTCCCTTGCAACAGGCATTCTTAAACTCCTCAAGGAGCAACAGCTCACGTAACGCAGCAAAAGTAACTACCTGACGACTTTTCAGCCAGTCGTCGAACTGTTCCTTATTGACGCGAGATTTAAATTCTTATTTATTTTTCTGTGCAGGATGTTTCCTATTTATTTACGGAACTTGAGGCGGTAGGCCTCTGGGACCAGGTCATATGCTTTCAAAATCAAACTCTTCACTTTTTTATTAGTCCCGAGCTACTCCCTCCTCCAAGGCATTATACACCCGCATTTATTAACCTACACTGAATTAGGACAGTCCACATTTCTGCGGGCCAAGATAAACGGGAAGCCACATGCTCAAATGCCTTGAAGAACTCCGGGACATTTTGCTCGTCAAATTATTTACCAACTTTTTTTGCCGCACCTTTATTGAACCTATCCTGAAATGCACCTTTAGGGAAACTGACCAAATTGGCCCCCTTAACCTAGCCATCTCTAGATTTAACTTTACCATCTCCAACTCATTAGCCGTTTACCCTCTTGTTTTCCCCAAATTCAATTTTTTTTACTCTATGTGTTTGCAAATAAGTTTGTATTCCACCTCCTTTATTGGAATCACCTAAAGCATTAGATAGAGGCACAGGTTCAACCGGTACAGAATTATTTATTTATTTTTAAGGATTATTTGGAACAGTGACATTTTTAGGAAAGTTTGCAGGACCCTTTATAAATGGTACCTGTATTTTTTAGGAGGATCCTTTATTTACAGGGTTAGGCCTGCCCTCACACTTTTACACTATCCTCTTCTAAAGCATCATTCATACTCCCTTCACCAACACTATCTACCTCACTCTCACTCACTAAATGTTCAGCCTCAGCCATATCCTGATTTACCTTATTTATTTTTAACCAATAACAAAATATCATTCTTAGTGTCCGTGGACTTTAAAGGAACACCCAACCACCGAGCACACTCAATCAAATGTTTTTTATTTAGGACTGACAAATTATTAATTTTTTTTAGTCAGCTGACCCCAGGAATTCAGCTGGGTCAAAATTAAACTCTTCCATTTTGCAAGAATTAACAAAAATTTCAGGGAGAAAGGCCTCACTACAATAAATACTGAAGAGATCGCCCGAGTGTCGCTCCACTGACCAAAATACTGAGTACCCCTGAGTATATCTATCCTGTCACGGTCGCCAGATTGTTATGACCCGTGTTGGGCTGTAGTGCAGGTTCTCTTGCACTAAAGATAATTACCCAGTGTTGTTACCAGGTACACAGCAAAACTTAGTCAGTGGAAACGAAAACACATTTTTTAAAAACTCTACAGTTTATTTATTATTTAACAAAATCACAACAAGAAAATAACCTTAAGTCAACCTTTTGACTGCGGAGGATTTACTTATTTATTAAATTATTTATTTTTCCTAACCACTAAAACTAAGCCCTTACATTTAGAAAAACTAAGAACAATAAACATCTGTTTACATTTTTAAAAATGATGCCCAAATTTTAACTGGCCAGAAAAATACTAATACCTATTTTTAGTATAAGAATACGAAAGAATTTAAAGGACAAAAGAGATTTTTTTATTTATCTCCTACCTTTATTTATAAACTAAGCTTAAACATAAAGATGAACAAAACCAATACCAAGGTGCAACAAAAAGACTGCCAAAAAAACTCATTACAATATACATATAAAAGATATATTAATTCACCAAAAAAATTAAAAAAACAAAAAAAAAACAAATAACAAATGGCATTAAATGTCTTGCCTTTTAATGAAGGCCGTGATCCCATGCATTTACTGCTATCAAGGGAAGACTTAGATACAGGTAACCACAGGTGAAGGACATGTCGGAGACTTCCTTATTTAATAAAATAAGGGCAAATTTATACATTATATCTGTCTCCCTACAGTCCTTTATTTATTTATTTAATGCTCCCACTGCTTTTAGCAAAAACGGGCGTCCTAGTAAACACAATGCCAGCTGCTTTTACGTCTCCGTAAGTGCAGGAGATAAACGATTTATTTTACCATTTATTTATTTTTATTTTACTTTATTTGGCAGCATTTACAAAGTCGCAGGTAACAAAGTCAACTATTTTTACCAGGATACTCAGTCGCATTTGACTAATTATACACCTTTTTTTATTTTTATTTATTTAAATACAGTATACACAACGTCGCAGGTAACCGAAGTGTTATTTGCGAGAAACATTCCTATAACCATACACAGGACGAATATTCAATATTCCAAAGCGCCATTTATTTTTATCCGTCAGGGAGAATCAAAATTTTTTGTTGTCAAAGAGCCGCGCTTTTATTTATTTATTTCAAATTATTGGTCTTTTCACCAGCCACTCGAAAAATAAACACAGAAAAAAAAATTTTAAGCGTTAATGAGGCATTTATTTACATATAACGAGCGGGGAGGAGGTTTAACTTTTACGATCAGCAGACATAAGCAAAGCTTAAAATTAAAACCTTAATAACTAATTATTTATTTACGCTAATTTTATTTACCAGCAGTAAGAAGGCTGATTTACTACCAACAAAGCAAAAGTAATTTTATAATTACGTTATTTATTTTTTTTTATTTATTTATTTATATATATATTTTTATTTATTTATTTATTTATATATTTATTTATTTTTATTTATTTATTATTTATTTATATATTTATTTATTTATTTATTTATTATATTTATATATATATTTATTTATTTATTTAAACAGATAAGAATGTTTTATTTAGGAACAATTTATTTATTTATTTTTATTTATTGGTTTATTTATTTATTTATTTATTTCAACCTTTATTTATTTATTTTCTTTATTTAGTTTTCTATAGCAGGTATTTATTTTTATTTATTTATTTATTTATCTTTATCTTTTATTTATTTTTATTTCACAAAGATTTATTTATTTATTCTTTATTTATTTATTTTCTCTTTATTTCATTCCACATTAAAGAAATTTTTATTTTTTTATTTATCATATAAGGAAAACTCAATCTTTATTTTTTTTACCAAAATTTTTATTTATTATTTTAAATTTACCCAACAAGCAATTTTAAACAAAGCAAAGATTAAAATTTATTTATCATTTTTATTTAAATTGTCAATTTAAAACATCTAACAAGATTTATTCTTTTTAGTCCAACTAAAAATTTGATTATTTTTTTAAAATTTATTTATTTATTTAAAATTTACATATTCCATTATAGACTTTGTTTTTTATTCTCAAGTCTTATAAAATACTAGACATTGGAAAGGTTTATTTATTTTCTATGATCACACTATTGATAACATCATGTTTTGCCCACAAAGTTTTCACCACAACCACAACCATTACATCTGTTTATTTAAAATTTAACACAGATAATACTTATTTAAAATATTTATTTAGTATTTTATTTTTATAATAATGAAAAGTCTAAAATTATTTTTAGTAAATAGCATTTTGGTAAAATTTTATAGAACACAATAAAATAGAATATTGAAATAGTAAAATTTTTTTCCATTTTTTATTTAAATTAAAAAATGTTTGAAATATGGTAAAAAAATTTAAGTTCAAAAATGTTTTGAAATATTTAAAAGACCATAAATTTACAATTTATTTATTTAAAAACGAAGAGTCTTTTTTTGTACCTTATTCTGCCAATTCTAAGAGCTCGCCACACTCAAAGATAATGTCTTTATTTTTTATCTAGGTCTTTAATTAACGACCGAATTTATTTATTTAATTTTTGGGCAGATTAGACACAAAATCGAGATTTATAACACATGAACTTTATTTATTTATTTTTTATTTTTACTTGGTCATTTGACCCGGCCAATACCGCGTTTTCATCACATTAATTTATTATTTAATCAACTATTTGCTGAATTAAGGATTTTTTTTATTTATTTATTTCACCAGTACCATCTCGCAACCAAAAATTCTTTCATCACATTCTGTACCTTTTAAAATTTTTATTTATTTTTATTTTTTTGAAATATATATTTATTTATTTATATATATATATTTATATATATTTATTTATTTATTTTTATTTATTTATTTATTTATTTATTTTTTATTTATTTATTTATTTTTATTTCTTTATTACTTATGTATTTATTTTTAGTTATTTATTTATTATTATTTATTAATATATTTTCTTTTATTTATTTTCATTTATTATTTGTTTAATCCATTTATTTATTATTTTTATTTATTTTTGTTTATTTATTTATTTTTTATTTTTATTTATTTGTATTTATTTTTATATATTTATTTATTTTTTATTTATTAGTACTGATTTATTTGATTTATTATTTATTTTACTCATTTATTCATTTTTTTTTTAATATTATTATTTTTATTTATTTATTTACTTTTATAAATATTTATTATTTTATTTCTTTATTTATTTATATTCATTTATTATTATTTTTTATTTAATTTTTTTTATTTGTTTATTTATTTTTATTTTTTTATTTCTTTTTATTTATTTATTTTTATTTTTTTTTTTTTTTATTTTTTTATTTATTTATTTTTTTTATTTTTGTTTATTTTTTTTTTTTTTTATTTATTTTATTTATTTATTTTTATTTATTTATTTATTTTATTTATATATATTTTTATTTATTTATTTATATATATTATATTTATTTTTATTTATTTATTATATTTATATATTTATATATTTATTTTATTTATTTATATTTTTTTATATTTATTTATTTATTTATTTATATTTATTTATTTATTTATATTTATTTATTTATTTTTTTATTTATTTAATTTTTATTTTTTATTTTTTTTTATTTATTTTTTATTTATTTATTTTTTTTTTTATTTATTTATTTTTTTTTTTTTTTTTTTTTTTTTATTTTTTTCATATTTATTTTTTTTTTATTTATTTTTATTTTTATTTATTTATTTTTATTTATTTATTTATTATTATTTATTTATTTTATTTTATTTTTTATTTATTTATTTATTTTTTTATTTATTTTTATTTATTTATTTAAATATTTTTTTATTTAATTTATTTATTTTCATTTATTTATTTTTATATTTATTTATTTTTTTTTAATTTTTTAAATTTTTAATTATTTACCTTATTTTGTATTTATTTATTTATATTTTTATATTTTTTATTTTATTTATTTTATTTATTTTATTTGTTTTTTATTTATTTATTTTTATTTATTTGTTTTTATTTATTCATTTATTTTATTTATTTATTTATTTGTTTATATTTATTTATTTTTTGTTTTATTTATTTATTTATTTATTTATTTTTTTTTTTTTATTTATTTATTTAAATTTTTTATTTATTTATTTTTTTTATTTATTTTATTTATTTATTTTTATTTATTTATTTTATTTTTATTTTTTATTTACTTTTATTTATTTTTATTTATTTTTTATTTAATTTATTCATTTTTTTATTTATTTATTAATTTGTATTTATTTTTTTATTTTTATTAATTTCTATTTATCTATTTATTTTCTTATATATTCATTTTTATTTATTTATTTTTTTCATTTATTTATTTATTTTTATTTATTTATTTTTATATATTTATTTTCATTTATTAATTTTTTTGTTTATTTATCTTTTTCTATTTATCTATTTATTTACTTTTATTTATTTATGCTTATTTATGTATTAAAAATTTTTTTCATTTATTTTTATTTATTTATTTGTGTTTATTTATTTATTTATTTATTATATTTATTTATTTTTATTTATTTATTTATTTTTAAATATTTATTTATTTTTTTATTTGCATTTATATATTTTGTTTTTAATTTTTATTTATTTGGTTAATTTTATTTATATATTTTCGTTTATTTTATTTTTATTTATATATTTATTATTTTTTATTTATTTTTTTTATTTTTTTTTTTATTTATTTCTTTATTTATTTTTATTTATTTATTTCTTCTTATTTATTTATTTATTTTTATTCATTTATTTATTTTTATCTATTTATTTTCATTTATTTATATTTATATATTTATTAATTTTTATTTATTTATTTTCATTCATTTTTATTTATTTTTTTATTTATTTTCAGTTTTTAATTTATTTTTTTATTTTTCTTATAGATTTATTTTTTTATTTATTGTTTTATTTATTTATTTATTTTTTTACTTATTTATTTCTATTCATTTATTTATTTTTATTTATTAATTTATTTATTTTCATTTATTTTTATTTATTTAATTATTTATTTATTTTTTATTAATTTATTTTCATTTATTTATTTTCTTTATTTCCTAATTTTTTTTAATTTATTTATTTTTATTTATTTATTTATTTTTATATATTATTAATTGTTTTTTTTATTATTATTTATTTTTTATTATTATTATTTATTCATTTATTTTTTTTATTTATTTTACTTAATTATTTATTATTATTTATTAATATATTTTTTTTTTTTTTTATTTTCTTTATTTATTTGTTTGTTTTCATTTATTTATTTATTTTTTATTTTCATTTATTTATATATTTTATTTATTGAATTATTTTTATTTATTTATTTTCATTTTTTTTATTTATTTTTATTGATTTATTTTTATTTATTGATTTATTTTTATTTAATTTATTTTTATTTATTATTTTTATTTATTTTTTCATATTGTTTTTATTTATTTTTATGCATTTTTTATTTTTATTTATTTATTTTCATTTATTTTTATTGATTTATTTTTATTTATTTATTTATTTGTGTTTATTTATTTAATTTTATTTATTTATTTGCTTATGTATATATTTATTTATTTTTATTTATTTATATTCCTTTTATTTATTTATTTATTTATTTTATGCGTTTATTTATTTTAATTTTTTATTTATTTTTATCTATTTATTCATTTTTATTCATTTATTTTTATTTATTTCTTTATTGATTTTTTATTTTTTTTATTTTTATTTATTTTCATTTATTTATTTTTATTTATTTATTTTTTTATTCATTCATTTCTATTTATTTTTATTTATTTATGTATTTATTTTTTTTATTTATTTAATTTTCATTATTTTATTTATTTATTTTTTTTTTTATTTTTTTAATAATTTTATTTTTTATTTATTTTTGTTTTTTGATTTCTTTATTTATTTATCTTTATTTATTTAATTATTTATTTTTTATATATATCATTCTATTTATTTATTTTTAATCTTATACATTTATTTATTATTATTATTTTATTTATTTATTCTTATTTATTTATTTATTTGTTTTTATTTATTTATTTTTATTTATTTATTTATTTTCATTGATTTATTTTTATTTATTTTTATTTGTTTATTTTTATCTATTTATTAATTTATTTTTATTTTTATTTTTTTTTTTTTTTTTATTTATTTTTTTTTTTTTATTTTTATTTATTTATTTATTTTTTTTAAAAATTTTTTTTTATTTATTTATTTTCATTTATTTTGATTTATTTATTTATTTGTTTTAATTATTGATTTATTTTCATTTATTTATTTATTTTTTTTTTATTTATTTACATTTATTTATTTTTTTATTTATTTATTTTTTTATTTATTTTAATTAATTAATTTATTTTTGTTTATTTAATTATTTTTTATATTTTTATTTATTTATTTTTAATTGTTTTTATTTTTTATTTTTTTTTTATTTATTTTTTTATTTATTTATCTTTCTTTTATTTATTTTTTATTTATTTATTTATTTTATTATTTTTCTATTTATTTTTATTTTATTTTTATTAATTTTTAATTTTTTATTTTATTTGATTATTTTATTTATTTATTTTCATTTATTTTTTTATTTAATTTTATTTATTTATTTTTCTTTTTTATTAATTTTTTATTTTTTATATATTTATTTATTTTATTTATTTTTATTATTTATGTATTTAATTATTTTTATTTATATTTTTATTTATTAACTTTTTTGTTTATTTACCTGTTTCTATTTATTTATTTATATATTAATTTATTTTTATTTATTTGTGTTTATTTATTTATTGAAACATTATTTTAAATTCAATCATTTTTATTTATTTGTTTGCTTTTGATTATTTATTTATTTATTTTTATCTATGTTTATTTATTTATTTTCATTTATTTATTTAATTATTTTATTTATTTATTTATTTTCACTTATTTTTATTCTATTTATTTTTTATATTTATTTTTATTTTTATTTATTTTTTATTTATTTCTTATTTTTATTTATTTATTTTCAATTATTTTTTTTATTTATTTTTATTTATTTATTTATTGTATTTTTTATTTATTTTTATTTATTCATTTTTATTTTTATTCATTTTTATTTATTTATTTATTTAATTTTATCCATTTATTTACTTTTATTTATTTATTTATTTTTATTTTTATTTTAATTTATTTTTATTTATTTATTTATTTATTTTTATTTATTTATTTTAATTTCTTTATCTACATTTATTTATTTATCTATTTTTATTTCTTTTTTAATTTTTTTATTAATTTATTTTTTTTATTTATTTTTTTTTTCCTTATTTATTATTTTTATTACTTATTATATATATTATATATATTATTTATATTATTTATATATATTTATATATTTATTATATTATATATATATATATATATATTCATTTATTTATTTATTTCTATATATTTTTACATTTTTATTTATTTATCTTCATTTATTTAAATTAATTTTTTTTCTATTTATTTATTTTTATTTATTTTTATTTACTTATTCATTTTTATTTATATATTTATTTATTTTTATTTATTCTTTTTTATTTATATATTATTTTTATTTATTTTTATTTATTTATTTATTTATTTATTTTCATTTATTTATTTAATTTTTTTATTTAATTATTTTTATTTAATTTTATTTTTTGATTTATTTTTACTTATTTATTTATTTTCATTTATTTATTTCTATATATTTTTATTTATTTTTATTTATTTATTTATTTATTTATTTTTTTATTTATTTATTTATTTTTTTTATTATTATTTTTATTTAATTTTATTCATTTACTTTCATTTATTTTCATTTATTTATTTATTTCTTCTTTATTTAATATAATTAATTATTTAATATTATTTATTTATTTATTTTTATTTATTTATTTTTAATTATTTATTGTTATTTTTTTCATTTATTAGTTTTTTTATTTATTTATTTTTTTTATATTTTTGTTTTATTTTTTATTTATTTTTGTTTATTTATTTATTTATTTTATTTCTTTTAATTTATTTTTTATTTTATCTATTTATTTTTATTTAATTATATTTATTTCTATTTACATATTTTTTTTTATTTTTTATATTTATTTTTATTTGCTTTTTATTTCTATTTATTTGTTGATTTTTAATACTTTTTAGGCATTTTCTTATTTTTTGTTTAGTTTTACCTAATTTTAGTTATTTAGTTTTATTTAATTTCATTTTTTACTTTCATTTATCTTATTTTATTTTTATTGATTTTTATTTATTTATTTTCTTATATATTAGTTGTTTTGATTCATTTCATATTATTTTTCATTTACTTATTTTTATTTATAGATCTTAATTTCATTTATTTTTATTTATTGATTCATTTTTAGTAAATGTTAAATACTTATTTATTTTTTTTATTAATTTTATTTTTTATTTGTTTATTTACATTCATTTTTATTTATTTATTTCTTATTTATATTTATTTATTTATTCAAGTAAAAAATCAACGTCAAAAATGACCTAAAAAAAGGAATAAGGCTGTAACATGAAAGTTTTAGAAAAATATGTCAATTTTGAATACAGTATTATGAATTTTGCTCTCTTTATGATGGATGAATTTAGTTTAACTTTTAACTTCTTATAACCGAGTCCTATTAAAAAAAATTAAAAAATACAATCAATTTTTAAATGGAAAATCAATTTCAAAAATCACCAAAAAAATGGAAAATGAATATATCATATAAACAGCTAAAAAAAAATTTAAATTTTAATACAATGTTTTTGGGAATTTTGCTCCCCTTTTTCGTGAATGATTTTAGTTCAACGTTTTCTGATATATTCTTATTATTATTTACCATTGTTGTTTTATATTTGTATTTGTAATTTTTATATTTAATTCAAATGACAAATACCATTTATTTACCAATGAAGAAAATTATGATACAAGCAAATAAAAAATACAATACTTAAATAAAAAATTAAATAAAATCAATACAAAACATATGAAATGAAATAAGATGAAAATCAAAACAAACACGTTGAAAATAAATGTAAAAATAATATAAAGGATTAAAATGAAAGATTGTATTATTTTTAATTTTCTTTTAAATTAAAACAAACCTAAAGCTTTTATGTTTCATTCTTTTGTCTTTTTTTTAAGTAATTTTTGAAGTTGATTTTTTACTTACATATTGAATGTTTTAACGGACATTTTTATATAATTCTGTTAAACGAAAATCAGTCATAAAAAGAGGACAACACTCCCCCAAAAATATTGTATTCAGATTTGAATAGTTTTGACACTTTTTACATATTTCATTATTTTTAATTTCTTAATGATTTTTAAATTGATTTTTGACTGAAATCTTGAATGTTTATAAAAATATTTTTACATTCAAAACGTATATGACCCTTTAGCTTTGAACTTTACATTGATTGTTTTTGAACGGAGATTTTTCATAAAAACTTTGCTATAAGAACATATCAGTGAATGGTAAATTAAAATCAGTCATCAAACAGAGTGTAAAACTAAGAAAAATATCGTAATCAAAATGAATTTTTTATTTACTTTTACATATTTCATTTATTTTCCTTTTTTAATGATTTCTTAATTGATTTTTGTCTTAAATCATGAATGTTTTTTTGTTGATTTTTGAAGTCGATATTTATCTTATATATTGATTGTTTTCTAACGGAGTTTTTTTATATAATGTTGTTATTATATATCAGTAAACGATACTAAAATTTTTCATCAAAAAGAGGGCAAAACTCCAAAAAATATTGTGTTCAAATTGAAATATTTTTTAAATTGTTTACATATTTCATTTATTTTTTTTTCTTAATGGTTTTTTTAAAATTGATTTTTGACTGAAACCTTAAACGCTTTTATCAGTATTTGTCATACATACTTCATTTATTTTTTTTCTTTTTATAATGATTTTAAATTAATTTTGCCTTAAATTATGAATGTTTTTATAGTTGATTTTTGAAGTTGATTTTTTAACTTAAAAAAAAACTCGGTTATAAGAATATATCTGTAAAATTTAAAATAAATTCATTGATCATAATAGGGAAAATTTCCCAAAAAATATTGAATTCAAAATTTACATATTTTCTAGAGTTTTTTCTGCAACAATTTTTTTTCCATTTTTAGGTGTTTTTGACGTTGACTTTTTTTACTTCAATATTTTTTTTAAATTTTTTATATATATATTATATATATATATATATATATATATATATATATAAATATATATATATATATATATATATATATATATTATATATGTAAAATATATAAATGTATAAATACATAAATGACATATAAATATATATATATATAAATATATTAAATATATAAATATATATATATATTTATATAATATATATATATATATATATATATATATATATATATATATATATTTATATATATATTTATATATATATATATATATATATATATATATATATATAATTCTGTTATAATAATATATCTGTAAACGTTACACTATAATTAGTCATCAAAAAGAGGGCAAAACTCCCCCCAAAACTTGTATTGAAATTGAAATATTTTTGAAACTTTCTACATATTTAATTTATTTTCCTTTCCTAATGATTTTTTTCATTGATTTTTGACTGCTTTTATCACTATTTTTATAAGCAAAACGTATATGACCATTTAGCCTTTAATTTTATCTGCATTGTTTTTTAACGGAGATTTTTTTTCACAAAACTTTGTCATAAGAATATATCCTTAAAATGTGACCTAAAATCAGTCTTCAGAAAGAGGGTAAAACTACAAAAAATATCGTAATCGAATATTTTTGACTTTTACATATTTCCTTTATTTTCCTTTTTTTATTATTTTAAATTATTATTATTATTATTATTATTATTATTATTATTATTATTATTATTATTATTATTATTATTATTATTATTATTATTATTATTATTATTATTATTATTATAAAATGTTTCAAAATGATTTCAGTTTGAATACTAAATATTTTAAATAATTTTAGTTTAAATTTTACTGATATATTATTATAACAGAATATAAAAAAACTCCGTTAAAGAACAATCAATATTTAAGTAAAAATCGATTTTAAAAAAAAATACCCCCAAAAAAAAAATAATAATAATAATAATAATAATAATAATAATAATAATAATAATAATAATAATAATAATAATAATAATAATAATAATAATAATAATAATAATAATATAATAATAATAATAATAATAATAATAATAATAATAATAATAATAAAAAATAATAAAAAAATCATAAAAATAAAATAAATGAAAAATGTAAAAGAAAAAATTTTGATTACGATATTTTTCGTAGTTTTACCCTCTTTTTGAAGACTGATTTTAGTTCACCTTTTAAATATATATTCGTATAACA
>NC_089793.1:61104509-61107009 GCF_040412425.1 Macrobrachium rosenbergii
TAAATAAAAAAATATATAAATAAATGAAAATAAATAAATAAAAATAAATAAATAAATGAAAATCAATAAATATAAATAAATAAATAAAAGCAAATTTCTTATAACCGAGCCTTATTTAAAAAAAAGTAAAAACACAATCTATATTTAAAGGAAAAATCAATTTCAAAAATCACCTAAAAATTGGAAAATGAATATAGTATCTAAAAATATAAAAAAAAAAAAAAAAAAATTTAATTTTAATACAATTTTTGGGGAAATTTTGTCCTCTTTTTCGTGAATGATTTTAGCTCAAAGTTTTCTGATATATTCTTATTAGTATTTACCATTGTTGTTTTATATTTGTATTTGTAATTTTTATGTTAAATTGAAATGTCAAATACCATTTATTTACCAATGAAGAAAATTATGATACAAGTAAATAAAAAATACAATAATTAAAAAAAAAATTAAATAAAATCAATTTTACTAAATATATGAAATGAAATAAGATGAAAATCAAAACGAACACGTTGAAAATAAATGTAAAAATAATACAAAGGATTAATATAAAAGATTGTATTATTCTTAATTTTTTTCAAATTAAAACAAACCTAAAGCATTTATGTTTTATTCTTTTGTCTTTTTTAAGTCATTTTTGATGTTGAGTTTTTACTTAAATATTGAATGTTTTTAACGGACATTTTTTTATATAATTCTGTTAAACGAAAATCAGTAATAAAAAGAGGACAAAACTCCCAAAAAATATTGTAATATGATTTAAATATATTTGACACTTTTTACACATTTCATTATTTTTAATTTCTTGATTGTTAAATTGATTTTTGACTGAAATCTTGAATTTTTATGACAATATTTTTATATACAAAACGTATATGACCTTTTAGCCTTGAATTTCACCTTGATTGTTTTTGAACGGAGATTTTTCATAAAAACTTTAATATAAGATAACATATAAGAGAATTGTAAAGTAAAATCAATCATCAAAAAGCGGGCAAAACAAAGAAAAATATCGTAATGAAATTGAATTTTTTTTACTTTTAACATATTTCATTAATTTTCCTTTTTTTAATGATTTCTAAATAGAATTTGTCTTAAACGAATGTTTTTTTTGTTGATTTTTGAAATCGATTTTTATTGATTATTTTTTTTCTAACGGAGTTTTTTTATATAGTGTTGTTATATTATATGAGTAAACGATAATAAAATTATTCACGAAAAAAAGGAAAAACTAAAAAAAATTGTGTTCAAATTGAAATATTTTTGAAACTGTTTATATATTTCATTTATTTTCTTTTTCTTAATGATTTTTTAAATTGATTTTTGACTGAAACCTTAAATGCTTTTATCAGTATTTTTCATACATACGTCATTTATTTTTTTTCTTTTAATAATGATTTTAAATACATTTTTGTCTTAAACCATGAATGTTTTTATAGTTAATTTGTGAAGTTGATTTTTTTTCGTTTTTTTTTTTTTTTAACTCGGTTATAAGAATATATCTGTAAAAGTTAAACTAAATTCATTGATCATAAAGAGGGAAAATTTCCCCAAAAATATTGTATTCAATCTTTAAACTAAAATTAGTCATCAAAAAGAGGGCAACCTCCTCCCAAAAATTGTATTGAAATTGAAATATTTTTCAAACTTCCTACATATTTCATTTATTTTCCGTTTCTTAATAATTTTTTACATTGATTTTTTACTGAAATCTTGACTACTTTTATCAGTATATTCATATGCAAAACGTATATGACCATTTAGCTTCTATTTTTATCTGCAATGATTTTTAACGGAGATTTTTTTTCATAAAACTTTGTTATACGAATATATCCTTAAAAGGTGAACTAAAATCAGTCTTCAAAAAGAGGGTAAAACTACGAAAAATATCGTAATCAAAATTTTTTTCTTTTACATTTTTCATTTATTATCCTTTTTTATGATTTTAAATTATTATTATTATTATTATTATTATTATTATTATTATTATTATTATTATTATTATTATTATTATTATTATTATTATTATTATTATTATTATTATTATTATTATTATTATTATTATTATTATTATTATTATTATTATTATTATTATTATTATTATTATTAAATTATTATTATTAATTTTTTTTTGTGGGGGTGAATTTAAAATCGATTTTTTACTTAAATATTGATTGTTCTTTAACGGAGTTTCTTTTTATATACCTCTGTTATAATAATATATCAGTAAAATTTAAACTAAAATTCCCAAAATATTTAGTATTCAAACTGAAATCATTTTGAAACATTTTATAATAATAATAATAATAATAATAATAATAATAATAATAATAATAATAAAATAATAATAATAATAATAATAATAATAATAAAAATAATAATAATAATAATAATTTAAAAATAATAAAAAAAAAAAATAAAGGAAATATGTAAAAATTTTCAAAAATATTCGATTACGATATTTTTTGTAGTTTTAAATCTTTCTGAAGACTGATTTTAGGTC
>NC_089793.1:61112009-61149509 GCF_040412425.1 Macrobrachium rosenbergii
AAGATAAATAAACAAGAAATCAATGAACAAAAATAAATAAAAAATAAAATTATTGAAAATAAATAAAAAAAAATAAATAAATAAATATGAAAATTAAATAAATAAAAAAAAATAAATACATAAATAAATAAAAATAAATAGAAATGAATGAATAAAAAAATAAATCAATAAAAATACATAAATGAAAATAGATAAAAATAAAAAAAATAAAAAATAATAAAGAAATAAATAAAAATAAATGAATAAAAATGAATAAATAGATAAAAATAAATAAAAAATTAAAATAAATAAACGCATAAAATAAATAAATAAATAAATAAATAAAAGGAATATAAATAAATAAAAATAAATAAATATATATATAAGCAAATAAATAAATAAAATTAAATAAATAAACACAAATAAATAAATAAATAAAAATAAATCAATAAAAATAAATGAAAATAAATAAATAAAAATAAAAAATGCATAAAAATAAATAAAAAAATAATAAAAAAAATAAAATAAAAAAAATAAAAATAAATAAAAAAAAAATTAAATAAAAAATAAATCAATAAATAAAAATAAATAAATAAAAAAAAAATAAAATAAATAAATAAATAAATCAATAAATAAAAAATAAATAAATAAATGAAAATAAAAAATAAATAAATAAATGAAAACAAACAAATAAATAAAAATGAAAAAAAAAAAAAAAAAAATATATAATAAATAAATAATAAATAAATAAATAAGTAAAATAAATAAAAAAAAAAATACATATATAATTATATATACATATATATATATATATATATATATATATATATATATATATATATATATATATATATATATATATATATATATATATATATATATATTAAAGTGCTTAAATACCTTGACTATTCTCCTTTCCTGCTTTGGGTTGGTTTGAACCTTTGAAGGTCAGGGTATAGGGGCTCCAGAGAATATAAATAATAGTTTGGGGACAGTAATCTGGCTTTCTTTTTCTTTGGTACAGGAAAGAAAATCGTTTTCTATGATATAGTCGTGTCGTCGACTAGGTCAAGTTATGCCCCCTACCCCTGTCAGAAGCAATAAAAGGTCAGGGCCAGGACGAAACTCTCTCACGCGGTCGCTAGTTTAAGCCAAGCAGTCACGCCTCCTGCGAACTCGTTGCCCCTGCCCTCCTCTTCGCTCGCCGCCCGCATTAAGATCCATCGCCGCCCTGTGCCCGTGTTCCTTCCACGTGGCCTTAGAGAGCTGCAAGGGTGCAAGTCTTCCAAACGCGACTGACGATGCTGGCGGCCTTTTCATCATCCCAAGGGCGCCCTTTTCCACCCAATCTACGACTTGAAGAAATACCTTGGAGAGGGTACCATTTGTCACGCTCCCACCGCGTGGCTCTCGGCAGAAAAGCGTGAAATCCTACTTTCGATGTGGTAATGTACCCAAACGAGTTGCTAGTCGGTGCCATGCCACATTTAGTAATCTCTGGGCCTATGTGTGTTCCCTGATATTCCTTAGTTCAAGCCAGCCCACGTGTTCACAGCTTCTTCCTGAGTCTAAATGACAACATATCGAGGTCCTTGGCGCCTTCACGAGGTGCACCGAGTAATTCAGTCTGTTCCAGCATTAGATGTGTAACGTGGGTCCAAATATCGTTTCAGAAAGACGCCTGTAGCAGAATTATCCTTGGTCCGTGTTCCTGGCGCTCCCCGGCTCCACAGCCTTCGGGAGGACTTCTACAGCAGTAATTTACCGTGTTTTCAGTTATTTTATGACCTTTGTGTGCTTTATCACGTCTGTGTCATTTATATCCACGTGTTTCTGCCCTAGTAGAAGAGCCTCACTCCGTGCTTCTTTTTGTTTGTGTTTTATATGTCTCAATTCTTACAAGGCCATTTTCGAGTAAAGTAATAATTGTAGAGTCATAAGATCACCTGCATGGCTTATATAAAAATATATATATATATATATATATATATATATATATATATATATATATATATATATATATATATATATATATATATATATATACATATATATATATATATATATATATATATATATATATATATATATCTATACATATATATATATATATATACCATATATATATATATATATATATCCAAACAGCGGTGTACAGCCGACCATATACATCAATGGGAGGCGGACCTTTTAAAGAGACTTGTTAAAGAGGGTCAATTTATTCCCGACGTTTCGTAATGGCTTCATTACACATTTTCGAGGGCTGTATAAATAATGCATAAATTGCAAAAAGAGTATAAATTTAGAATTTAAAAATTAAGCACAATGAGTTTACAAATAAAAAAATTAAAAATAGAGGACAATTAAAAGGACAACATAAAAAACAAAACCAAAATCTAAAAAATATACAATATAAAAAATATATATATATATATATATATATATATATATATATATAACAAATGAAGATATGGACCAACCTATTCCCAGTGGCAATGTTAAAACTAAACGAAACGAAGAAAGACTAAGAGAGGTGAGGTGTGCCACGACATGAGTTTGGCTGTTTAACAAGGGGACGATCGTTTAATCATTAACGATTCCGGAAAATGGCCAATTCATAAACGCTGAGAGCTCGCCTAAAACAGAAAAATCCTTATTTTCAATTGATGTTTTACATATTCTAGAGTGATTTCTGATATTCAATTAATTGTCCCTTCTATTTTAATTTTTTTATTTGTAATATTGTGTAATTTTTAGAATTTAAATTTATACCCTTTTTGTAATTTGTTTATTTATTTATACAGCCCTCCGAAAATGTAATGGCATTACAGAGCAGTCGGGAATAAATTTACCCTTTTAACAGTCTTTTGTGTCACTTACTCCCCCATTGATATATATATATATATATATATATATATATATATATATATATATATATATATACCTATATATATATATATATATATATATATATATATATATATAATAATAATATATATATATATATGTTGATATGTCAACACAAATATGACGTGGCACTATTGTGTGAAGATTAGCACAACAAGGAGACGAAGGAGTCACTTTCAGCGAACATTAGCCTCGGTCGATGGAGTCAGTGCCTCTTGAACACTTGTCTGGCTGACGAGAATGCTGAACATCTGAGTTGCTTTCCTTTGGTAATTTAGCGTTGTCTGTTCGTTCGTGTTAAGACAGAGCTGGCCTTATGCCAGCACGGGTTCTTGTTCCCGTAATACTTGTCTCTTTCCGTCAAATGCAAGATGATCGTGTCAGTTTTAAATTTTACCCACAAAAGCAATACGGGTACGTTCTCTTACCGCATGTCTACCAGGTGAAATACTTTTCAGTGTAATTTTTTAATCCAATATACTCATATATGTATATATATATATATATATATATATATATATATATATATATATATATATATATATATATATATATATATATATAATATATATATATATATATATATATATATATATATATATATATATGCTATATATATATATATATATATATATATAATATGTGTGTGTGTGTGTATGTGTGTCTGGGTCTGTGTGTGTAAATATAAACTGTACATTATTGAGATTCCCGCCAGTCATTTTGTCTTCTTCACAAAGACCCATGAGTAGAAAGAAAAGTCCCAGCGGAGCTTTCAATCGGCATTTGCACCAAAACCGAGACGAGACAAAGCAGTCGGTCAATTATTCCCAAGATGTAAATACTCGACAGCAGTCTTGGTTGCGTGGAATTATTTGAGCGCGTGCTGGGACCCACGTTCAAATTATACTTGTGGCCGGGGTGAAATGACCATTTTCAGTTTAGGGGCCACCGCTCTGTCTTCGTTCGCCCAATGGATATCTATAAATTGAACTGCTTGGGATTGTAAAGGTTTTTAACTAATGTAAAGTTCCGTATTCTCCTGCGAAAACAGATCAATTTAGAATAATAACTCAGTGTGTGATTGGAGGTTGTGCCTGGAAACACATGAAAAGATGACGCAAAAAACATCGATTCAATTTTGCCTCAGCAGCAATCGGTAAAAAATCAGTATCAACTAAACGTCACCTTTTGGAAAGGCTAATACAAAATATGCAAGTGACGGCATCTTTTGCATTTCTTGAATTCCTGGGTGAACATTTTTGGCAGGAGGCTTTTTCATAAACCATCAAATGGAGGTTTTGTATTAAATATATTTTGGGAACGACGCGTGAATCACACGCCGATAATCGTTTTCCTTATTTTGGTCAATTTCAATTAAACGATTTTATTTTGGTTTGATTGAATGGAATTTAGGCTGTGTTCGCTAGCAATTAAGCTCTCCCGGCTATTCAGAATTCTTTGCTCAAATAATGAGCAGCTGTTGTCCCTCAGGAAACACCTGAAAATATTGAGGCTCATTTGATTCAGTCTCGCAAACCTTTCACTGGAGCGCTTTTGCCCTGCTTACATTAGCGGCATTCAAGCTCATTGTCATTATCTGAACAATTTTTAATTGGTATCGAAAACGAGAGGGTTCTTCTCTTTAGAAATAGGAAAGTCTCGCGTTAACGAGCATGAATGATTTTTTTTTTTTCACTGATTCTAGCATGAAGTTTTCTCTGTGCCAAGCATTTTTATTTGTTCATTTGTCGATTTCTGTATTACTTAACAGGTCCTATTCTAGTGCAAATGTTTTTGAATGCTCCAACAAAGAATTTTTATATTCAGCGATACTTTGAAGCAGAAAAAAGATGGGGTTTGAAAACTACTGTATGAGGTGAAGGATATATATAAACATAAATATAATCTACACACACACACACACACACACACACACACACACACATATATATATATATATATATATATATATATATATATATATATATATATATATATAAGGAGAACAGGATAGCCAGAAGACGTATGGTAAAATTGCAGACATTATTATTTTTAGAGAAATTAACAGAGGCACAGCCGAGCTTTCAAGGAATACATAACTTTCCATCATCAGGGTTACTTATCTATAGAATGACAAAAGAAAATAAAGAGAAACAGTAAGAAAACTATATTGACTGTCTAAATTTAAGAGTATTAAAACAGTTATAACTGACAAAATTTAAAAATACGTAATAGTGTATAGTAAAAAAGGAACATAAACCTAAGTTAACTGCAAAAGAGCAATGACTAAGTAATAAGAAATCACGTATTAAACAGAAATCGTCAAATAAAATTACTGAGCAGATAGATACTGAGAGAGACAGACAGACAGAAAACAATGAATATTCGAAATAATAAAAATGATAATGTAGTACAAAATACTGTCGTAGTTAAATGCCAACTGGGCGAGTAAGAGGACTGCGAATGGAAGAGGGTGAAATGGTGTGGAGAAAAAACAAAAAGAAAAAAAGAAGAAAACTATGCAATGAACAATGGAACAGGGTGGTTTGCTATGGGTGTTAGTGATTGTTGTTGTTTTTAATATGGAGGACTCTAAAAGGAAAGCCAGATGGCTGTTTTTGTTTGTCCAGTATTTGAAAATCACTGTATTATGTGATGGTGGCGAGATATAGCATGAAGTCTAATGGCACTATTTTCTTTTTTTTGTAAGCTAAGCCTGTACGGTGGCTGACACCCACCCCTGTGAGTCGATGCGCACGCAGCAGCAGACTCCAGCACAAAAGGCTTCACAGATCTTAAGAAATCACTGGCATTTTTATCTGTTTAACCATTAATTTGTTATTTCATCTTTTTCTTTTTTAATAAGTGTTCTCTTCTTCTCTCTGTGCTTCCCTTGACCTTCTGTTACTTCTTTCTGATGGACACCTTCAGGTTCTTTCTTCGGAAGCTTCTTGAATTGCAAGTCAGTGGCGCCTTGGTGGAGGGGGGGTGTTCTTGTTCCTTATGGAAAGGGCTCTCCTTCTTCTTCTTCTTCCTCTCCTTCTTCTTCTTCTTCTTCTTCTTCTTCACCTTCGAATAATAATAATAATGATAATAACATTAAACATGACTCTCACCATTTGTAACAATTGCTTCAGCGTTCATTTTCAACTGAATGAAAGCCTCCTCTTAGGCTGACTCTTGGCCTTTTCCTAGTTTTGTATTCCAGTTCAATTCCCACCAGACATTCATTTTCCTAGAAGAAAAAATTGTTTGGAATTCTGACTAAATTTCCCCGTAGGTTGTTCTTGCCACTGTGTAACACCATTTCCTTTACTGTTCACTCCGTTCATATTCTCTTTCTTCATCTTGCTTTCCTCAACCCTCTCCTAACATTTATTTCATAGCACAACGGCGAGGTTCTCCTCCTGTCATGCCTTTCAAACCTTTCTAGTGTCAGTTTCTCTTTCAGCGCTTATTGTCCTTATAGGTTCCAGAGCTTGGCCTTTGGCCAAAATTCTACATTTTGTTCTATTCTAAGCCCAATTTTGAACTCATAGGTAGACAGACAGCCTGTGAACTCTCTGACACCCGAGTGCCGATCGGAAAGGCAAAATACTTCACGACATTCAACCTTTGCCTCGTCATTAGGTTTTGATTGTCTTCAGTGCTTATTATGGATAATCTTTGACAAAAGTGTCCTGTGATTCTGTTCTTATTCGCTTTCTTTAGCTTCAGTCTGGTTCCTATAGGAAATGGACGCATTCAGTCTCTCTCCGTCTGCTTACTCAAATAATAATCATTCTTATGCCTTGTATTCCACAAATGGGAAAGAAAAAGCCCATTTTTGGAGGGGAGTTAAAAATAATTGATTTGTAAATTATATATCTCCTTTGGCATTCCGTTTTGAGAGAACCGCTGAGAGAGAGAGAGAGAGAGAGAGAGAGAGAGAGAGAGAGAGAGAGAGAGAGAGAGAGAGAGAGAGAGAGAATATGTTATGTTGTAGACGCACAGTCATAATCTCACAAGCATTGCACGTGTCTCTCTCTCACTCTTTTTCTCTTTCTTCCTCTCTCTCTCATATACAAACATATATATAAATTATATACAATATATATATATATATATATATATATATATATATATATATATATATATATATATATATATATATATATATATATGTATGTATATATATATATATACATATATATATATATATATATATATATATATATATATATATATATATATATATATATGTAATTGCTCATGAAGGTGACCTTTCGAAAAGTTGGGTCCAGCTATTCGCAGGGTCGGCTGACTATACACAGCAGATAGGAAAATGCTGAATCATTCCGCATACCAGGAAGTCGGAAAGGCTCCTTGGTGACAAGACACGGGCACACAAAATGCGGTGTTAGATCAGAACGTTCTAGAAGCTGAACCAGTTACAAAATCCGGTTTTGAAGAAAGCATTTCGATAATGTACGTGTATGTACGTGTACTTCGTGATGCCTTGAAGTACAGAGGTGAGTCTTGCCGAACCTTGACCTCGAATGATGTCACAGAAAAGTACGTTTGTTCGTGCATTGCATAATGAATATAATGGGAGGGACCGTTGACTGATCGGGCATTGCGATCCGATATCTGTGTAATTCAGAATGTGAAGTGTATTTTCACATGGAGACTGTCCCAGAGGACTTTGTGAAGTGAGTAGAACTCGCCATTTTAGACTGTGCACAGAACTATGAACACAAACCTTGTTACCCCTGTGGCAGTGGGAATTTGTGTTTCTGCAATTTTTACATTTTCTGGTTTTAATATAACTTGCTTGTTCTTTTACAGGTATTCCATTCCACTTCCATTTCTCCCTCCTTCAAGGAAGGGAGTGGTATGACATTTTGAGATGACCTGATTTTAATAAATGACCTGTTTATGATTTGACAGATGAGTTATTTTCTGTGTTTCCCTTAAGTAATTGGGTGTTTATGATTTTGGACCTTATTTCCTTAGAAGAATTTTTGATAGTTATGATGAATCATTCGTTTTCATTCTTCATATTTTTAAGAAGTTATTTTTCGTTGTTATTACATCAATAAGGTTTAGTATTATGCATTGTAGTATCTCATTCAGTAGTCCTTAGATTTTTAGTTAGGAAAAAATTATACCTTATGATGTCGGCTCGTTACACTATCGCAAATATCTCGGAAAAGCGAGATACCAACCTCTGTTCACAGAACGGAGACGTAAATCAGAAGTATAGGCTCAGAAATTGGCCTTTACATATGTATATATATATATATATATATATATATATATATATATATATATATATATATATATATATATATATATATATATATATATATATATATATATATATATAATCAATGGCTTCTAAGATCGCTAATATCAATTCTCTCTACCTCGGAAATAATATATTTTCATATATGTTACGAGAATTTTAGTTGATAATAAGTTCGTCGTCCCATCGGCTCCAGCCAGCGAAGGACAAGAACTCCAGGACTACCAGTGGACGCATTTAACCCGGCCAGCAAGTGAGTATAAGTGGATATCGTCTCCCATATACAAATCGCCCGTCGAACTCAGGTGTTTGTATTTAGGGCGATATCCACCTCTGCCATGCTAACCGTGGTGTGTTTGTTGCGCCAGCCATATTATGACTTTTTATCACACCGTGATTCATATACCAGTCAGTAGCTACAAGGATATCGTCTCCTAAATACAAACACCTGAGTTCGGCCAGGCCGATTTGTATATGGGAGGCGATATCACTTATACCTCACTTGCTGGCGTGGGTTAAATGCATCCCACTGTAGTCCTGAGTTCTTGTCCTTCACTGGTTCAGGCCGCGGTACGACAGACTTATTATCAACTAAAAATTCCTTGGTAACATATATGAAAATATATTATTCCCGAGGTAGAGACAGGTGGATATTAAAAAGGACGTTTGTAGCTTACTGATTGTATATGAATCACGGTGATGTGATAAAAGTCATATATATATATATATATATATATATATATATATATATATATATATATATATATATATATATATATATATATATATATATATATATATGAATGAAATTTTATCACATCACCGTGATTCATATACGACATTACTTCTAAGCGTCCTTTAATATCGAATTCGCTCTACCTCGGAAATAATATATTTTCATATATGTTAGCGAAGGGGAATTTTTTAGTTGATAATAAGTTCGTCGTCCCGTGGGCTCGAACCAGCGAAGGACAAGAACTCAGGACTACAGTGGACGCCTTAAACCACCGGCCAGTGGTGAGGTTTCAGACGTCCACTGTGATCTGTCCTTCACTGCCTTCTTCAACACATACCTATAATAAATATATTATTTTAAATGAAACGAATTAGTGATAAGACGTTGTATGCTTGTATATGAATCACGGTGGTATGGTGAGCTGCATTCATAATATGACTCGTCACGACAAGCGCGGTACAAAGGTTAGCATGGCAGGAGATGTTTTGATACTGATTCTAAATGCCAAATACCCGAGTTCGGCGGTGATTTGTAGGTGAGGTCGTATGCTTATACCTCTTGGCTTTGGGTTAAGGCGTCACTGTAGTCCTGAGTTCTTGTCCTCCCGCTGGTTCGAGCCACGGGACAACGACCTTAATATCCCAACTAAAAATTCCCCTTCAGTAACATATATGAAAATATATTATTTCCGAGGTAGAAAATTGGATAAAGGACGTTTGGCTTAATGCTTTTATATATATATATATATATATATATATATATATATACATATATATATATATATATATATATATATATATATATATATATATATATATATATATATATATATATATCAATAATGATAATATATATATATATATATATATATATATATATTGTGTGTGTGTGCGTGCTCATGGTGAATCACAGTTATGAAAAACGTGTATTAGGTGCTTGGGCGTCAAGGACAGTAGGCGTCATGTATTGTCCACAGATGTCCTATTGTGCCTTCTGCCTCTCTTTCGCAATTAAACTGAACTTTGGTGTGCTTTGACCAATGGCATTATAGAAATAATAAACAGTGTGTTTCACACTTGTAGCTGTAGCTTCAATATCCTGAATTCCAACTTGCACAGCTGTCCAGCTAATGAAAGGGCGCCAGCTCACTCCACACCTTCAGCCCTATTAATCCCGAAAGCAGAACGATACTCCCACATAAACAGGTTCACGCAATTTAACGCATTAGCCTTCATTAACTTAATCATGAGTTTTATTTTTAAACTGAAGATTCACATTACTGTTAAGAGGTTGTTGCCTGTTAATGTTTACAGACGGTGTCTGTAAACTTTGCAACCTTTCATGTACAGGAAATAAGCCAATATGAGTAAAACATTATCTTCCATGGCGTGAAGTATGGAGTCGCTTTTGGAATCAGGTGAGAGCCAAATCTTTGTCTGATTCATTATTATTATTATTGTGTTATTATTATTATTATTATTATTATTATTGTGTGTATTATTATTCAGAAGATGAAAGACCCTATTCATATGGAACAGGCCACCAAGGGACCATTGAATTGGAATTCAGGCTTCCCAAAGATAGATTGTTCATTAGGAAGAAGAAGCAAGAGGAAGTAAAGGAAATACGGAAAGAAAGAGATCAACTAACTTATCAAAAAAGGAACAAATATATTAATAAATAGATAAAATTGTATTAAACTGCAGGAGAATAGCATCTTTGCTTGAATTTTTGAAGCTTTTGTAGAAGAAAAATCATTTTTTTCTATAAATGGCCATAACTCTCAAATAAATCCAGAAATAAACAAAACAGATTTTCCAGAAAATAGACACAAGTTAATTCAGGTGTTAGAGAAATACAGAAATGTAATAGCTATAGAAGGAGATAAACTGGGAAGAACAAATATTCTGCAACATGGAATTTTGTTAGACAGAAGAACCAAGCATTTTGTTCTTAATTTACAGATTACCAATAAACCAGAGACCACAGTTGGCAATTTGATGGGAAATAAAAAGAGATGGAGTAGTAAGTTAGAAATCAACACAGTTCAGATAGAATGCCGATGCCAGTAATCCAAGATATGTTAGCTCAATTAGGAGGGGCCAAAGTATTTTCATCCTTAGATTTGCTTAGTGGATATTGGCAAGCACCTCTAGATGAAGAATCGAAACAATTCACAGCCTTCAGCACACACAAAGAACATTTACAATATGAAGTAATGCCATTTGGACTAACATCAACCCCATTAACATTTGTCAGATTAATGTTACAAATTCTACAGAGATAGAAAATGTTGCAGTCTACTTGGACGATGTAATAATTTTTTGTAAAGACTTGAAAGTCACCTCAGAACATTAGAAATGGTCCTAGAAAGATTAAGAATTGCAGGACTAAAAATAAAATGAAAGAAATGTCAATTCCTGATGAAATCCTTAGAATACTTGGGTCATGTAATTAGTGAAGATGGACTGCGCATGCAGGCAGGTAAAATAAAGGCAATAATTGATTACCCAGCTCCCACTAATTGAAAGCATAAGAAGGTTCCTAGGTATGGACCTTTTATAAAGGGTTTTGCTACTATAGCCAAACCTTTGACAGAATGTGAGATATTAATTGTGAATGGAAGGGATGAACAAGACAGCCTTTCAAACACTAAAAGAGCAAAATGACCAGGAATCCTGTTTAGTCTACCCAGATTTTCAAGACTTTTCCTTGGCTTGTGATGCCTCAAGTACAGAACCGGAGCTGCATTGTTGCAAAAGGCCAAAACTAGAATGAGGGCAATATATTATGCCAGGAGAGTTTTAAATCCAGCAGAAAGAAACTACAGTACAACAGAAAGAGAGTGTTTAGCTTTATTTTTGGGTCTAAAGAAATTTTGACATACTTTTAGGTCATAAGGTTAATGTACTTACTGATCACGAACCCATTTGTGACTTGAAGTTCAATAGATGGTTCATTAGTGTATTAGAATTTGCCCAAGAAGTCAGATATATTCCAAGGAAATTTAACACCTTATCAGAGGCATTATCCAGATCGCAAGAAGAAACAGAAAAATGTATTACCACTAATACCTTTTGTTTTAGTTGTCAAGTAGTAGATTTAGATCTAGAAAGAGTAAAAATACAACAAGAAACCGATGCAGAAATCAGACATATAGTAGGACAGTTAATACTAGATGAATCCTTAAAACCTGATTTTCAGAAGTACTAAAATGGATTGTTAGTATAAAGAACCAACTGAAGAATGGTTGACCCTACTATACATCCCAAAAACACTAATCAGAGAAGTTTAGAAATAACACAGTCGCATAAGTTAGCAGGACCTCCAGAACTTAAAAAGACAAGCAGAATCACAACAGAAATTATTTTTGGCCAAATTGTGGTGAAATGCAAAACTTTGTGCAAAAACTATATAGTTTGTAATCCCAACATAAGATAACATCAAATCTTAAGCTCCACTTGAAAAATATCATCAGAATTAAATCCATTTTCAATAGTAACTATGGACTTTTTAGGTCCATTTCCAAGGACGATTAGAGGAAATAAACAAATATTAGTCTTCATAGACTATCTAACTAGATATGTAGAAATCGTACCAGGAAGAAACAGATGCAGCCACAGTAGCAGAAGGTCTTAGATCTAGAATCATCACAAGGCATTCATGTCCACAAGTTCTTCTTTCTGATAATGCTGCTGAATTTACCAGTGATCTTTTAAAGAAAATATGTGAATTTTATTAAATAAATAACTGTCAAATAACTGCTTATAAAGCAAGTTCTAATGGAGCAGTAGAACGAACTAATCGTAAAATAAAGGATATCCTGAAAACTTTAGTGAGTCCCACGGACAGAAGATTGGGACTTAGCAATAGAAGACGTGCAGTTCATTAGATAATACTGCAAATGAGACAATAAGAGAATCCCGCATTATTTGCTATATGGTTATCGAAAGAATGTAGCATTATTAGACGATGCAACACCACCCAGACATGCTTATAACTATGATGACTATTTGCATGGAAGACCAGACGTACTCACGAGACAATCATGACAACAAGGGAAAAATTAAAAGAGGTTCATAACACTCATGCCAGAGATTATAATAAAGGTACCATTAAACCAGACATTAAAAGTAGAGTACTCAGATTTATGTACAAAATGCATGTTCTAGAAAGGACCAAATGTAAAGTTTCTCCCAAATGCACTGGACATATAGAGGAGTTATAGAAGTGTTAAAATCAAACAAATATATGGAAATTAATCAATGAAAGTGATCAAAGGGAAAAAGTAGTTCACTGGAATCATATGTAAGTAGTAAAAACAGATCCATGGTCCACTGAGTTATAGATAACATACGACATGAAAATGCTGTGAATATTTGCAAACAAAGACATAATCTACGAAGCCGACAGGAGTTAAATATGTATATATGTGTATTTATTAGTATTAGACTGAAAGTGTCATAAATATAATGTATGTAGTGAAACCTATAAAGAAAATCTGATGAAAGTCTATTCTTACAGATGCAAAAATGCGGCTCATCATAATAATAATCGTAATTGGGCTCATCTCTTCAGAGGAGGAGATAAGAAAAGGATCGTTGTTGAAAAGACATGGAAATGGAGTTGCTACCGAAGCAAGTGTAGAACAGCAGAAAGAAAGAATAGACAGGCTAGAAAAGTGGGCTGCAGCAAGGGGAACACTGATAAATAAAGTAATTGCATCACAAAATCAAAATGCAGAACAAATATATATCTCATTATATATATATATATATATATATATATATATATATATATATATATATATATATATATATATATATATATATATATAAGCATTAAGCTACAAACGTCCTTTGATATCCAATTCGCTCTACCTCGGAAATAATATATTTTCATATATGTTACCGAAGGGGAATTTTTTAGCTGATAATAAGTACATGGAAGTCGTGGGCTCAGACCAACGAAGGACGGAACTCAGGACTACAAGGACGCATTAACCCGCGTGGCCACAGGAGAGGTATAAGTGGATATCGGCTCCCATGTACAAATCACCCGTCGAACTCAGGTGTTTGTATTTGGAGAAGATATCCACCCACCTCTGCCATGTTGACCGTGTAATGCGTTTGTCGCACGCAGCCATATTATGACTTTTTATCACATCACCGTGATTCATATACAATCAGTAAGCTACAAACGTCCTTTAATATCAGCTAAAAAATTCCCCTTCGGTAACATATATAAATATTATTCGAGTAAACTGAAGTGAATGATAGAACGTTTATAACTTTCTTGTATATGAATCACAGTGATGTGATAAAACTATATATATATATATATATATATATATATATATATATATATATATATATATATATATATATATATATATATATATATACATATATATATACATATATATATATATATACCTTATATATATATATATATATATATATATATATATATATATATGTATGTATATATATATATATATATATATATATATATATATATATATATATATATATATATATATTACATATGAACATATACCACTATGTGTGTGTGCTTGCGTTTTGCATGTGTTATTATTGTAGTGCGTGTTTACAGTGAATTACAGTTATGAAACACATGTTGTAACTGTAGGTGTGTGGGCGTAGAGGCGAGTATGCGTCACGTCTTGTGCACAGGTGTCCTGTTATTGTCTTCTGACTCTTTCGTTATTAAATTGAACTGCGTGAATTGAGACCAGTGAACATTAAGAAAAGATCCAAAGTGCTTTACACTTGTGGTTATGAAAGCAACTATGTCTGAATTCATGAGTGTCAGCTAATGAAAGGACGCCAGCTCACTCACACCTTCAAGCCATTAATAATGGAAAACGAGGACACGGAGGCTCCCACACTCATTTCGAGTTCACACAGTTGGAACGCATTAGCCTTCATTAAATTAATCATGAGTTTTATTTTTAAACTGAAGATTCACATTACTGTTAAGAGATTGTTGCCTGTTAATGTTTACAGACGGTGTCTGTAGACTTTTCAACCTTTCATGCTTGCGAAATAAGCCAGCATGAATAAACATTATATATTCCATGGCTGAAGGATTCCTGGTCATTTGCTCTTTAGTGTTTGAAAGGCTGTCTTGTTCATCCTTCCATTCACAATTAATAATATCCTTCTCAGTTAATTCTGTCAAAGGTTTGGCTATAGTAGCAAAACCCTTTATAAAAGGTCTATAATAACCTGCCATACCTAGGAACCTTCTTAATGCTTTCAAATTAGTGGGAGTGGGTAATCAATTCTTGCCTTTATTTTACCTGCCTGCATGCGCAGTCCATCTTCACTAATTACGTGACCCAAGTATTCTTAGGATTTCATCAGGAATTGACATTTCTTTCATTTTATTTTTAGTCCTGCAATTCTTAATCTTTCTAGGACCATTTCTAATGTTCTGAGGTGACTTTCTAAGTCTTTGCTAAAAATGATTACATCGTCCAAGTAGACTGCAACATTCTCTATATCTCCTAGAATTTGTAACATTAATCTGACAAACGTTAATGGGGTTGATGTTAGTCCAAATGGCATTACTTCAAATTGTAAATGTTCTTTGTGTGTGCTGAAGGCTGTGAAATGTTTCGATTCTTCATCTAGGAGTGTACTTGGCAATATCCACTAAGCAAATCTAAGGATGCAGAAAATACTTTGGCCCCTCTAATTGAGCTAATATCTTGGATTACCGGCATCGGCATTCTATCTGGAACTGTGTGTTGGATTTGACACTGCTCATCTCTTTTATTTCCTCTATCAAATTGTAACTGTGGGTCTCTGGCATATTGTAATCTGTAATTAGGAATAAATGTGTAGCTCCTTCGTCTAACAAAAATTCATGTTGCAGAATATTTGTTCCTAGTTTATCATTCTATAGCTATTACATTTCTGTATTTCTCTAACACCTAGATTAACTTGTGTCTATATTTTCTGGAAAATCTGTTGTGTTTACTTCTCGTTTATTTATGAGAGTTATGGCCATTTATGGAAAAAAATTATTTTTCTTCTAGAAAAGCTTCCAAGGATTCAAGCACAGATGCAGAGCATTACTAACCTAATGCTATTCTCCTGCAGTTTTAATACAATTTTATCTATTTTGGAATCAGCTGAAACCAAATCTTTGTCTGATACATTATTATTATTATTATTATTATTATTATTATTATTATTATTATTATTATTATTATTATTATTATTATTTTGTTGAAAATAATGTAGTTTTTAACAGATTAATCTTATAAAGAGGTTTTCAATTCTCCTGACAATTCATTTTCTATTTTCATAAAACAATCTTTGACAAATATCCCAATTTAGACAAATATGAATACTGGAATTCTACTCAACAACCTAGCTGAGCCAGAAAAACGAATTGTCAGGAGAATTGAAAAAACCCTGTATAAGATTAATTCGTTAATAACTGCCTCAACTCACTTTATCATCAAGAAAGGTCTGCCTTGCATATTATTATTATTATATTATTATTATTACCATTATTATTATTATTATTCAGAAGATGAAAAGAGACCTATTCATGTGGGACAGGTACCAAAGGACCACTGACTTGGAATTCAGGCTTCAAGAGTAACAAGGTGTCCATTAGGAAGAAGAAAGCAGAGGAAGTAAAGGGAAATACACAGGAAAGAAAGATCCTCTGCACTTATTAAAAAAAGAAAAAAAAGAGAAGAGACAAACATATTATCATTAGATAAAACTGTATTAAAATGCAAGGAGAATAGTATTAAGGTAGTAATGCACTGCATCTGTGCTTGAACTTTTGAAGCTGTTCCAGTTGCACGACGCATTATTATTATTATTATTATTATTATTATTATTATTATTATTATTATTATTATTATTATTATTATTATTATTATTATTATTATTATTTAGGAACCTGAAACCATTTTTAATTAAATCCCAGAGTGCTTTCTTTCTTCAGAATAAATTCACTGTCACAGACAGTAATATTGCAACGTTATTTATAATAATAATATATAACAAAGATGAACAGAGAGAGAGAGAGAGAGAGAGAGAGAGAGAGAGAGAGAGAGAGAGAGAGAGAGACTGCTACTGCCTCAATTAGGACTAGACATATATATATATATATATATATATATATATATATATATATATATATATATATATAAATATATATATATATATATATATATATATATATATATATATATATATATATATATATATATATATATATATATATATATATATATATATTGTATGTATGTATATATATAAATATAAATATACTCGTATATATATATATATATATATATATATATATATATATATATATATATATATATATATATATATACACATTAATGTATGTATGTATGTATGTACAGTATGTATATGTATGTATATATATATATATATATATATATATATATATATATATATATATATATATATATATATATATATATATTTATATGTTTCTAGTGCAGAGTGGTTCTTATGACTCACATTTATTACTTTACTCAGAAAATGGCCTTGCAAAACCAGGACATATAAAACACAAACTAAAAGGAGTGATACAAGGAGCGGAGGGCTCTTTCTCAAAGGAAAGTGCGTGAAACATGTGGATACAAAAATAGGTATATTCTCATAACACAAAAGATCAAGGGAAAATGAGCTGAAACACGTGAAATTGCTGCTGCAGGAAGTCTCCAAGAAGGGTGGAGCTTAGGAATGCAGGAACACGGACCAGGAAATTCTGCTACGATCGTCCTTCTGACACAATATTAGAAGCCCAGGTTACAAATCTAAAGCTGGAATTTGGGAAGGAATTATTCAGAGGGGGTGCGCTATGAAGGCTTAAAAGGGACTCCCAGGGCGTTACTTGTGACTCAGAGGAAAGAAGCAGTGAACACGTGGGCAGGATTGAACCAAAGGCATCAGGGAATACAAGTTTATAGGCCCAGAAGTTAATAAATGCACAAGGGCAAGTAACGTGACTAGCAACTCGTTTTGGGTACTTTACCACATTGCAGGGGCGGCGGGGCTGACGTCGGCTTTCAGCGTCGAAGGGGTCCGTGGATGACTGCGTTTCCGAGCGAGATTTCTTCACTGTATGTTAGGATGCGGGGCTTCACGTAAAAAGGACAATGCGTGAGATCTCACGAAGGACCGGGCAATGGCATGTGGGCATCCGGCAGGTCAATGGTGGAGCGAACACGTGGCTCGCGGTCGAAGGGCACGAGGGAAAAGTATACTTTGGAAAGGGCCACGTGGTTAGGATGCAAGGGCATCAATGGGGCCAGGTGTTGAGGACGTCTTCACTCCATATCGTTCAGCACGCGTGTAAGGAGATGTTCCTTGTCCTGACCTTTGTTGCTTCTGGCGGACAGGGGTGGGGGGCGATGTCCTGGCCAGGTCCCGCTTCTATATCAAGGCAACCTCTCCTGTACCAAAGAAAACGATGCAAAACCAATTTACTGCCCAGGGCAAAAGATTAAATCTCTGAGCGCCTCTTGCCCAGCCCCCGACTTCTGGTTCAAACTAACACGAACCAGAATTTGCACTACCGCTCACAGGTTCAAATAGACAGAGGCCTATCTATCACTGAGCAAAGCAGAAAGGCGGGCGCTTTCATAGCGTATTTTGGCGCTAATCTTTACAATATATATATGTATACTATATATATATATATATATATATATATATATATATATATATATATATATATATATATATATATATATGCATATTATTTGCAAAAACAACACTTTCAATAGCTTTGACGAGATCAACTCACTGTATACATATATTTCTTGCCCAGTTGTTAAATATCAATATTGACTGGAATCATCATCAAATATTAGTTTCATCGCAAATTACAATGTTACATTTGATTTCGAGTTAGTGAAAAAATTACGAGAAGTTGACAACGATTTCAAGATTAACTGAACCTTTTGCAAGGAATCGAACGCCGGTGACCCAGCCACTACAGGTGAATTCATGCTGGGGATTTTCAAACCGTCCATCTTGCTTTACTTCTCGATCTTCACGTCGGTGACTTTTCTACTTTTATCACTTAATATCCGGTTGATTTCTTGTGATAGACTTTATAAGTACACTTCAGAAGAAAGCATTGAACGTTGGCGTCAATGGCACATACAAAAGTATAGTGAATTGACTTTGCAACGATTTATCAACAATCTAAAAACATCGGGAAGTCCCGCCTCTCCCACCACTGCCAAGCTTAATTAAGATCAAAATGGAACCGTAATAAGTGCATTCAGTAACCTTAATTTCAAAAGAAGTGACCCTAGGCCTCATATTAATTGACTCATTTCTTTTCAGTTTTTGAATACTCTTTATTCTATTCGACCTCGTCGTTTCAATATATTTGATATGCCATGTTTTTATGACGAAGGAATGCAGACATAGATCTAATGTTCACATTTACTATGACTCAGTATTTGTTCAACAAAATTTATTTGCAGTTCATAAAATGTGTCGCTGTAAACAGGTTTGCCATAGGTTTATCATTAAAGCTCTCTCTCTCTCTCTCTCTCTCTCTCTCTCTCTCTCTCTCTCTCTCTCTCTCTCTCTCTCTCAGATCCAAGGTTTCGCTTGGAAGTGAATGGCGCTATTTCAACCTGCTTTTTTATTGTGTAGCATTTCGTCGACTGTCGACCTAACCGCGCAACGATTTCTCGACGCTGGAACAAAGGGCGTTGGTGACTGGTATAAAACATGTACTACGCTACCGGGGTCTAAGCGATGACAAGCAGGGCAACCGATCGAGACCACGGTCTAGCCCAAGGCCAAATCAAAGTCCTTCAAAAGAAGGCATCGTGCTTACCCCATACGAATGGGAAAAAAGCACGTTAAAAGAAGAAGTCTTCCTAGCTTACTTGGTCAAAAGGGGTGGCCATCGCTTTACAGCGCTGACATATCTCCGTTACTGAGTTACTTGAGGATTGTGGATATCCTTTCCTTCCTAAGACCTTGACCTGTTATAATCCTTTTTGGTATTTCCTGGTTTTGTTTCTCTTGTAAACAACGGAGTTTAGTGCCAACTCTTCTTTTGAAAACGTTATTATCAGAAATGAAGATATGCAAGCTTAACTTAAATGAAATTTAAATATTAACTGTCACCAGGTGACTGACCCTCTCCCTCCTTTAAATGTCAATTCATAATTTTGGACTGCTGTCTTTTTTCACATCACTTCCAGGAATTATTAGGCTCCTCCTCTGTCTTCTTTTAATCAGTAGAGTTTTTCTTTCGTTTGTCTGGGGTTTCTTGCGTTTGTTTTTTTGTCGAGTTGTTTTCATGATTGCACAAATATCATTTGAAAAATAATCTCTATGCATTGGAAATGCTCTCTTTCTCTCTCTCTCTCTCTCTCTCTCTCTCTCTCTCTCTCTCTCTCTCTCTCTCTCTCTCTCTCTCTCTCTCTTGGTAACGTATTCGTTTGATTATAATGCGTAGGTTGAAGGCATTGTGATATAGTGAAGAATGTGTACGTTCGCACCCTACATCTGGAGCTAGTTTAAATGTTTTCGAATTGCAAACTTGCAAGAATGTTTTAATAGGGAACATTGAAGCAGGACATTTTATCTATTATTATGAAGTCTTTTCCATAATAATAATATGTAATATGTATGTAATAATAATAAGAAATATGTAATAATAATACATACGTTTTACGGATACAGGCTACAATTTCTAAATACATTTCCTGCAAAGAGTAGCCTTTGTTTGAAGTCAATGCTTTTATTATGGCAAACAGTGTCATATTGGAAAAAATAGTCAGCTAGGTTTTAGATTGCAACTGGAGGAGGAGGAGGGAGGAGGAGAGGAAAGAGGAGGGGAGTTAGTGCATAACCCTCTTCCTCTCCCGTGTACCACAACCTCCACCTTCCCGAGAGCTCCACCTCACTCCCGAAGCAAATTGCCTGATTATTATTATTATATTACAGTGTACTTGTAAATTCCTTACTTGAATTTTTATTAATATTATCATTTTCTATGAGGGGAGTTGAGGTCAGCGGTTTTGGGAAGGATGGGCGCCAGCAATCCTCTCCACCACTTCCTCAACACCCACCTCATGTAACTCGATTGAGGAGTCGCCGGGAACTTCAGAAACTTCTCATAATTACTGGTGATTTTGCTTTTCCTTCATTGAATTGTTATATAATATTAGGTTATTATTATATTCGGCTTCATTATAACATAACAGTAATGACGCGGACCTGTCTACAAAAGAAGGGTTGGGGATTACAAGGGATTACGGGGCGGGGTAAACGGAGAACGCCCCAACGTACTACAGACCTCCGCCAAAGTTTTAAGGCCGCAGATGACAGCTGGAGGAGAAATAACTCCGACTGGTTTTCGATTGTTTTCAATAGGAGTTTGTGCCTCATTTCAGTTGTTTGTTTTCGCATCTATCAGTATGGGCTGGACAATTGGGTAGCACGGTCAGGAGGCAAGAGATTAAGTAGATTGTGGGCCACTCCTGTTAAGTAGCTAATTCCTTCTTCGAGGCAAAAGTGAATCTGTCTGGCCGACTCTTTCCAGGCAACCCCACCCCAAAAACTACTAGCCGCGGGCACAGCTGAAATGACTCAACTCCCTATCGAAGAACTGGCCCCCTGCCCCCAGCAGATGGTATAAAAGGACAGACGAACAAGGGACCGTGCTCAGAGACTCACAGGATGTTATGGCGTGGACACGACGAACACTCATCACCACCCCATGAGGAGGACCATGCCCCTCGCAGAACGACGCCCTTAGCTCATCCCTTCTCCATCTAACCACGTGGCCCCTCAAAGTACTTTTACCTTTGTACGCTGACCGCCAACCGTGTTGCCGCTGCTAGCCCAATCTACGAGACCACCACTCCACGTGCTGGCGCTTTGTGGAAGTCTCACATATTTGCCCGCGCCGTCGGCGCCTACATCCTACGTGGAGATCAACTATGCCATGGTCAAGGAGTCAACCACGTGCTGCCTTCTTCGCTGGAAACACTTCTCTCCTACGGTAAAGTGCTCTGTAAAGACGTCCTTTCATTCACGCTATGTCCTCGTAGGATTTACTTAATTTGAGTGCCAGTAATCGCAGAATCTTTTGTTCAATTACACCCGTGATATTCAAGTGTCTGCTCTCAGTGCTAATCCATTATTAACTCGTTGAGGCCCATTGGCACCCTCAGTGCAGCTTCAAATTCATTATCCTTTTGTCTATTTCCATTACTGGCGTATAATCTGTGTCTCTCATTTCAGAGGGACCCTATATCATGGAATCTTCTCGGACTGTGCCTGAAATCCCAATTTCATTCACCCCGTAGGAATCCCCTTCAGGATCAACAATTTTATTGCATTTCTCCTTCCCGTATAAATGTCTTTATGTAAATATGCTCCTTTTAGTTTACCCACGTGTTTATGTAATATTTCCTTTCAGAAGTAAGAGCCTTGCGCTCATATGAAATTCCCCCTTTCCTCTTGTTTGATGTTTCCACTGGACCCATAGGTCAGAATCCTGAGCTAATATGTTTGTAAATGTTGCTACCTGTCTCATAGAAACTATCTCAAAACCAGACTGTCCAGAAAAAACGCAAAATATATATTTACAAAATATTGCCTTTTAAATACTTAAGTAACTTAACTGTAATTACGTCACTTTGCATCCAAGAAATAGAATATAAAAAACCGAAAAATTATTTAAATAACAATGGTAATATTTGTTGTTCTTGATTACTTGACAAATAACGGTTCGTCGTTTTATTTATAATTAAAATTATTTTAGGATTAAGGAAAAACTAAGTTACAAAATAATTTTAGTTAAATTATTTCTGATTATTTCGAAGAATCGCCTCAGCAATATTTCATGTGGTATTTCTAGCAATATTTTAATTACACTGATCCCTTCACTAACAATCAGATATATTTAGGAGTAAATTCTTCCTTCAAAGAATCAAAAGTTAGTCTTTCATTGCCTTAGTCACGTCAAATGGAAAGTCATTGACTGGTACAGTAAGTCTAGAGATGAAGGGAGGGCTGGTCAGCAGAGCTTGCTATGACTGGAGCACAGTGTTCTCGGCCATATGGCCTCCTCCTCCCGGGGATTAAGAGAATTCCTTTTTTATTTTTGGTGTGTTCAGGAACTTATTCTCTCTCTCTCTCTCTCTCTCTCTCTCTCTCTCTCTCTCTCTCTCTCTCTCTCTCTCTCTCTCTCTCATTACGTTTCACTTCCTTTGCCGTATCAGAAACAAAAGTTAGTTTCGTGTTTTTATTGACTCTCTTCTTTCTAGATGCTGCAAGCCGAAGAGTGTATATATTTTCGCAGGTTTTCTGAGGGTAAATTCTTGACCATCTGACTTTCACCTCTACTTTTCGGATGATAAAGTCGAGCGGATTATTAATGAAAACATTTTAGAGCAAATCTGTACAGACCTTTCTTTATTATGTATCTATTTGTATTTTCGAGGTTATTTCTGTGTCCTTTTTGTTTCGTTATCAATCTATACACCTTTGGGCCTACATTTCAATTTTGCTTCCTTGGGGTACGTATTGGTTGTATGGAGCCCCCTCCCCCCCAACCCTCTACACAACACAACACCAATACCAAATCCAACATCACACCCCTACCTCAGCCTCATTACTTCCAACTTAAGAGAGAAGGTTTAAATGTACTTCAATCGTCAATGCCTACATGGTATACTGAATTTACTCTATCTTTCCGAATTATCCACTTTCCTTCCTTTATCAGAATTCCCTTCGTCCTTTTATCCGTTTCCGATGCTTCATCTTTCTGTAGGTCCCGTTGCTACGTAACCAATTGGTTCTTGGCCACGTAAAATAAGTCTAATCCTTCGGGCCAGCCCTAGGAGAGCTGTTAATCAGCTCAGTGGTCTGGTAAAACTAAGGTATACTTAACTTCTCTCCTCTCTCTCTCTCTCTCTCTCTCTCTCTCTCTCTCTCTCTCTCTCTCTCTCTCTCTCTCTCTTATTGGTTTTGAACAAGAAAAGTAAAGAACAAAGGTTAACAAACACACGGTATCCCCATACCCCACCACGGGCTGACCGGGAGCGGGGAAACAGAGAACGTTTGTCTTAAATTCAATCGTTCGACCTTTAAAGGTTTCAGTCCAAAAACGTTCGTCTGTCTCGGCGTTCAGCCTTCACCTGAAAGCTATTGCTCTTATATTATCATAAGGCTCCGTGAATCCAGAGACTGTAGAGTTTTTAAAGAGATTTGTTCATGTTATAAGAAAAAACGCAAAAAAACGAACTCGTCAAGAGGTTGCTGTGACTGAGTGCGGCGCTCTCGACCTTATGGCCTTCGAGAATACAGGCGGAATTCCCTGTTTGGTGTTTAGGTCTCTCTCTCTCTCTCTCTCTCTCTCTCTCTCTCTCTCTCTTTACCCATACCTCTACCCCACCTCATTGCTTCCCCTCAACAGAAAGATGAAAAATCATCTTACAGGAAACAAGTATTATGACATGGCTTCTCTCTCTTTTTTTTTATTTGAAAATCCAACTCTCTTTCTCTCTTGGCTGTGTTAGCATGATGGGGCCAGGCTTTGGGGTTGGGTGAGGGGAAATGGAAAACTGCAAAAGTATTATGAAAACAGAAGCAGAAAGAGATATAAGGTGGGGCAGACCCAACTGCCCTGCCGTTTGTTGTGACATGGTCTAAGTCTTTTTCCATTCGATGCCTGCTTCCTTTATGATGCCTCATTTTTTTTTATACTGTATATCTTCTATTTTCCATTTGCTTGCAACAGACCCTCATGTGGTCACTGAGCAAGTTTTTGAATCTTGGAGCAAGATAATGCTATATAAGCCTAGTCTGGATAATCACTCTTGGTCAGAAATTCCCAGGAGACCACACCAGTGGAACAACTTGGGTTCATTAGAGAATAAGATGCTATAATTCTGGTAGCAACCAAATGCCCATTCGTTCGAAAATGTCTTTGGAAATCGTAAGATAAACGCCCTTGATATTATTTGTACTCGTCCGTCTGGTTGAGACTTTTCGAGTAGCGTTCTCTCTCTCTCTCTCTCTCTCTCTCTCTCTCTGTACCTTCGTCTGTCCCACCTATATCATATCAGGCGTTATAAATGGGTATATTCTTGGACATGATCTTAATTTTGTGTCCATAGTAGCACTGTTGTCTTGTACGTCGATGTATATTGACATGTCCTTTAGACCTATGTTTCAAATTTGCTTCCCGGGGGTGCGTATTGGTTGTCTGGAGCCCCCCTCCCCCAGACACCCAAGGAGGTTCCCGTCTCATCGCTTTCAGAGAGAGAGAGATAGTAAAAGGTGTAGAGTGGCGAGAAGGAAAGAGAGAAGAGAAAAAGAGTGTAGAAAGAGAAAAGAAAGAGATAATAAAAGAGTGGAGAAAGAGAGAGAGAGAGAGAGAGAGAGAGAGAGAGAGAGAGAATCTTTTTAATGTTATTGCTGCTGGTCTTGAGGTTACCCATTCATCTTACATTTGTCTCAGCTGAGTTGGAAGGTCTCACCCTTCATAATTGCTTGATGAGAGCAGTGCAGTGGTTCTCGTTAAGAAGCAGTGTCCAAGTATCTCACTAATTCATTCCCAAAAGTATGCAAACACCACTTATTTTCTCTTTTTTAATTTTATTTTCTTGAAATCTGGAGGGAATTTTCCTCATAGATGCAAGGGGGCCGTGGAGTGGTTCTCTCTAAGAAGCGGTGTCAAGCATCACTAATTCATTCCCAAAAGAATAAAAACAGCCTTTTTCTCTTTTTTAATTTTCTTTATTTTCCTTGAAATCTGGGAGGGAATTATACTCATAGATGCAAGCGGGGGGGGGGGAAGTTGTGGAGGGAAGGACCAACTCTTAGAGGGGTCGTGGTAATAATAAGGTTAAGAACCGCCGTAGGCTACAGCTAGAGTGAATCACTTGCACGTGGGATTCTTGCAGGCAGCAGAAGACTGAATCTGAAATCTACAGGAGAAGGCGTGTTTACTCATAAACGTGGCCTTCTGTTGTACGATGTGCAAGCAACTTTCAGTTTTGAGACTTAGCAAACCTAGTTATGCTCTTTCACGTGGGATTCAGAACATTCTCTCTGCATGAATGAGCATTAAGGGCCTTTGTGAAATAATTTAGTTTGTATGTGTGAAAGAGTTTTCGTTGTTATAAAATTAAGATGGTTCACATTTTATGTTTTGTTGCTTGCCCGCACTCATGAAAAGTCATTGTACTGTTGTGAAATTCTCTCTTTCATATACTTCTCATGAAAAGTCATTTTATTGCTGTAAAATTTCACGCTCTCTCTCTCTCTCTCTCTCTCTCTCTCTCTCTCTCTCTCTCTCTCTCTCTCTCTCTCTCATATTCTTTGTAAGATTTCATTGTAGTGTGGCAAAACTCTTTCTCTCATGTTTCTCTCTGTCCCTCGTAATAGCAGGTACAAAAAAGTAATATAAACCATACAAAAGTCACACATGACTTTTTAGAAATGGTGGAATATTTAAGTACAAAATGATCCTACAGAGGATTAAACTTGCATTACTGTACAGAAAGTACAGTTGAAACAGAAAGTGCTTGTATAGTGAGAGAGCTTATAGAAACGTTATTGGAAGTGTTGTTATTAGGGCCAAAGCGAAAGGTTGAAGAGTACCAGATTGAGCACTAAGACTCAGATCGAGCAATGCCCCTCAAAAGATGACAAACCACTGAGTAGGCCTACAGGAGAGTAATGGTCTGTGAGTAATCACACGAGTCTTATGAATGAAGAGAAAAATTGGTTCAGAAATACAATATAAAATTTAAAATTATGTATAGGATGTGTTCATTGAAGCTACTTCATCAGAATGTTGTTCTCAGCCTGGATTATCCTTGATCCTTTGTCCCTGTCTTTGTTGTTTAAAGAACATACTGTCCAGATTATCTAGACTTATTCAGAAATCCTATTCCTAAAGGTGTTCTGGGTTAGATATGTAGACGACTGTTTTTGTATTGTAAACAAAAATGTATATATCCTGCTTTCTTGCAAACAGTTAATAATCTCATACTATCCATATTCACAATGAATATGAAGAAATAATTGTATATGCATTTCTAGGTGTGCTTAGTTATTTGAAATAACACCAATTTTTGCTTTAAAGTATATAGGATACCCGGAAATAATTTGTCATATATTCATTTTTACTCTAACCATGCTAAACAAATTAAGGTGTCAACATTTTCCAGTATGTATCTAAGAGCTCTTAGAATTTGTGGTCCTGAATTTTTGGAAGAGGAGTTTAGAGTATTGATAAAATAAGACTTCATTATGGTTACCCTCCATATTTTAGAACTTTGCATAAAAAAAAAGCTAAACAGACATATCACAATCCAACCAGTGCTACCAGAGAACTTAAGAAAATTCTCTGGTTACCATTTCATCCTAATTTCATTCCTGCAGTGCCCATTTTAAAAACTACTGATATTAACTTAGTATTTAAATATAATAATATTTTGAGAAATAAACTAATTAAGAATAGCCCGCCCAATTCAAACAATATTGTATACAGTATTTCTTGCAAAGAATGTAATAAGATTTATATTGGTTAAACATCAAAAGGACTAAAAGTAAGAAGCTCTCAACACAAATATGCCATTTTAAGAGGCTTATCAAATAATAGCATTGTGGATCACTGGCTTCAAACAGGCCATGCAATGAACTGAGATAAGTCAACGATCATCTACAAGGTCAACGACCATCGGAAAAAGAAGAAATCTGCTAGGCTGTGTTCATTGGCTTCGCTACCAAGATGTTAATCTCCACCCTGGATTATCCCATGATCCTTTGTCCCTGTGTCTTTGTGGTTTAAAAGAACATGCTGCCCAGATTAACAAACTGTAACCCTGCCACCCCCAGCCCCCTTCCATTTTTGTATATAAATCTCTGTCAACTTCTTTACTCAGTGTGAAATTGAAAATGTAGAATAAACTATGAAAATACTTGATCAAAGTTCCGGTTTTCACTCACTTTCCAAATGGATTTAATGTTATAAAAGGTTTATATATATATATATATATATATATATATATATATATATATATATATATATATATATATATATATATATATATATATATATATATATATATATGTATGTATGTATGTTTGTATGTATGATATGTGTTGTGATTTGATCATGTACCCTATGAGTGCTTATCACTCGGGCTGTGGCCGTGGAGACTGAACAAGGAGGGCAGTGCACAGGTGTTAGCAAAATCCCCGACATACCTGTTGTCTGGAAAAATTCTGCCATTAATGTGAACTTATTAGCTATTGGCGCCGTTCGTCGTTATGTTCTAGGAGGCGCCAGTTTTTTTAATGTGGTGACCTCGAAACACGGCTTGTGCTCTGAGCGTTCGTGAATCATCATAAGCTCTCTCTCACTTCTGTGAAAATGATCGAGAACAGTGGTTGTTTGTGGGTCGCTGTTTTTGCTTTCGCTTCCTGAAGAACCAACCCCCAGTCGACGATACGACACCTCCAGTCTGCAGAAGAGCAGCCGTTTGGAGTGTCTACAAGCGATTCCCCATGTTAATCACTATTTTGGCCCGTTGGGGTTAGTGCCGTCAGTGCACCTTATGCCATTTTCACAGGCATTACTTAAGGTTCTTTGCAGTGTCCCTTCGCTCCCTGTCTGCAACCTCTTTCATTCCTTTTACTGTACCTCCTTTCATATTCTCTTTCTTCTACCTTTCTTTTCACCCTCTCCTAACAATTGATTCATAGTGCAACTGCTTTGAGGTTTTCCCCCTGTTACACCTTTCAAACCCCTTACTGTCAATTTCCGTTTCAGCGCTGAATAGCCTGTCATCGTGAGTCCCAGCAGCAGCCCTTTGGCCTGATATATATTCTATTCTATTCTATTTCTGCTTAGAAAAGTTTACGTCACCGTTGATGTTGCGAGATGAAAAGTCGCAATTACTCTGAGTTATGTTGCTCTCTCTCTCTCTCTCTCTCTCTCTCTCTCTCTCTCTCTCTCTCGTGTAGTTTCGAAGTCATCAGTTGTGCGCCATCATCTTCCTTTGTCCATAATTGTCTCCTCGTTTTGGTGTCTTCAAATGACCGACATTTGGGAACAGTAGTTAGGCTCCTTCTTTCCTTCTTTCTTCCTTCCTTTTTAGTGCAGCAGATAATTGCATATTTCATAAGAATCGTTCAGATAGTGAAACAAGCATGAAATTTTGCACAAGTGCTCTTTACAGTTCCCTCTATCAGAAAAGGGCGCTGGCCACGCAAAAAATTTAATATGGCAGCCAGTATCGACAGATTTTGGCTAATTTTCACTAGAATGGCATGTATTTGCTTCTAGCAATATGGTAAAGCTCTTCCATACTATTTCTTGTGAATATTATGTTTCTGTAGCTTCCCAGTACAGTTTACCTTTAAATATGGGGGCTATATAGCTGCCAAGAAAAGGTAGAAACAATAATTATAATGAGAAATAATGCCCGTTCAACAATTATCGTTTTAAGCATGGATCTTGGTTTCTGTGGTTTTAAAGGTCTAAATGGGGCCATCTTTCAGAATAACTCATCAATTTTGAAGGAAAATTAATAAATGTAAAAGAGTGTATGTCTGCACACAACCAGGGCACACTGGTGACATCACTGCTGTGTAACTCAGCATGGGGTTCAGTGCCAGCTAATCCCAACTACTAATCCTGTAGTCTTAGACTAGTAGTTGTAGTATAGTTTGATTTAGTGTCCCCCAAATGCTTTCTAACAGCCCCAGACCAGCTATAGTTAGATGGCCGCACCTGAATAATGAACAGGACTTGCGGGAGAGCGAGCCAAGGGTATGGGGCACATGTGATGGTTCATGTACTTACCGGATGAGTGTACAGATCACACAGGACTTAAATGGCACTGGATGAATGATCGGGCTAGGTGGCAGGAGATTCGAACCTAGTTGAATCCCATCCACAGGAATGTATTGCTTTGTTTAAAGGTGGTAAAAGGATAACCCTCGGCCTTAATCAAAGAGGTAATCATGGCAGAATGTGATGCCAATCCAATATTGAGCAGTAGAAAAACAAACTGGGTTTGTGTTGTCTTTGTCGAAAGGACAAAAGAGGTGAAACGCGACATCACCTCCAAGTCATCGTATCCTGAACCATGAGTGGGTACACAATGCTGGCAAGGAACATTCCCATGTTCGAAGTGAAATTAATGAAATGCCACTGATAATGGATCCAGCAAGGCGCTGGATGAAGGTGATAACATGAGCCACTCTCAAGAAAAATGCAGCAAAATACCATGTGAACTGTCGCTCGTTGTTTAACAACACTAAACTGGACCGTGCAAGAAAGCGACAATCCAATGACCAGACCAGCAACACTGAGACTAGTCGTGCAAAACTGCACCGAACCAGTCATGACAATGAAGTTTGCATTTTCTGTGAGAAAGTGGCACCTGCATCTGATCTCAGACAGGCTAGTACTAAGGGCCTTGACTTGAAATTGCGTGAATGTGCAGAGATACTTAGTGATGGCAGCTCCTTGCTAAGTTGACTGGTGGGGATGTCATTGCACAGGAGTTTAAAACATCGCCATGCCTGTCTTTGTGCCCTCTACAACAGAAAAAAGGTCCTACCACAAGGGCATGAAAGACCAGGTAGCACTGAGTCAGAATCAGATGTGTATCCATAGTTCATCAGAACTGATGACATACATTGTTGAAAACAACATTGTTCAGATGATCAGTCACATTTTCGGCTGGCAGATATTTGCCACCTCTACCAATAACACGTCTGGAACAATTGAGTGTAAGAGTCACAAGTGTAAATTCACAGACTCAAAGACAAACTTCTGGCAGAAATTCCAGAACTTGAGGCTCATAAATCTGGCACAGAGATGTATTACTTGCATTTCAAAGGATAATGGGAGAAAAGCACGCTCAATCATCTGATCTTTCAGAGGCAGTTATCATTACTAAAGCAACAAATATTCTCAGAAAGTCTATATGATCATCAGTCACGTTTGATGGCACATTTTCTGAGGCTTGTGCAGGGTCTCCTGCTCCAGTTTGTAGGGATGGTTGAGCATGGGGCTGACATCAAGTCACAGATTCTGATTTGGAGCATCAAAGTCAGACCAGGCCATTGCACAGCTCATGCAGTTCAACTGCTACTCCCCGATACAAAGAGGAGCAACAACTCATAGACACTCCAAAGACAGAGAAACACCATTCCCAGTCTACATGGACTCTCAGTCTATGCAAAACCAGGAAGAGAAACCTGGTTGAAATGCTACATCAGTATGGCCTCAGTATCTTATGATGATGCTGGAGGTCTCTACACAGACAGGAATGCCACAGTTAGCAAATATGTGGAGGAGGGTGTGGTCTGTCCCCCAGTACTGCGAAAGGGTTGTTTACCACTGCGGTGATGGTTAACATCGACCACAACCCATCACAACTACTGCCACTACCTCCTTCCATGGAACTAGCATCTCCATATTTCAACCCCACCAAGGAGAACACTGGACAGGAAGACAGCAACTAAAAAGTTTGCACCTGAGAGAAAGTGAGGTCGGTGCGGAATTGCCGGACACATTCACAAACATCTCACCAACTTCCTTTCAAACAAAGAACCCTGTGCCACCAAACACTGCAATATAAGCCACCCACAGATATCTTGGGGCCACAACGCACTGGAGTATCAGTGGCTGAACAAGGTCATAGTCACCCAGAAATAGATGATGCAGTGAATCTGACGTGGTCAGCTCATCACGCTTCAATGAAGAAAGCCCAGAATTTGAAGTAACCATAACTTCATTGCTTCACTCTCCTGCGTGATCGAGCTCATTCTGTTGCTACGATCAAACACGTGATGCAGAAAGTGCAGGATATCACTGATTTTTTCTGAACCTAATGGCAGATACCCATAATCACAGCTGATCAGCCAATCTATGCCGTAGCAAAGCAGGTACAGTGCTTGATGGCCTGATCAGTATGGCGAAGACAAGTATCTGGTAATGTTTGGTGGTCTGCACATTGAGATGGCAATGACATCTCTTGGTGCTCTTCTTCATGGCAGTGGTTGGACAGGGCTCTGGTGGAGGCAGAGGTTGCTTCATCTGGAACTGCAGAATCCTTCCTGTCAGCTGCAAGTGTAACCGGGACGGCAGATGCCAGGTTACAGCCTCTGGTTGTACAAACTCCTGGATAGCATACACTGACTACTGTGCTGAGAAGCAAACAACAATGAGCAGGCATTAGAGTTTGAGGGTGGTGTGACCTTCGAAGACAGCTTGAAATCCTGATTCCACTTCTGGCATGGTGTTGTCTATGGAACTTGTGATATTCCTACTGATCAGGTCTGCTTCTGTGAGGCCAATTTTGTCCTCTACTGCCAGGCATTGCATGAGCTGATACCTACTTCTTTTCCAACAATAATACAAACTATGCTCGTTGGCTGCCTATTCACCTCAGGGACATACTTACCCTAGAGTTCACCAGAGAGAGTTGCACAAGGTTCAGGCTGGCAACTTTGTTGTGCACAAGACCAGTCGCCAGTTCTCAGCAATGGCTCTTGACCAAGCTCATGAGCAGACCAATGCCTTTATAAAGGCTGATGGCGGAACCATTGGGCTGACTGAAGATCCGTAGCACTCCAGAAGATGGATGGTGGCCCAGAGATCATCAGCTTAGTGTCTGCATGCGAAACAGAGGTTCAAAGTAGAGTCTAATGAGCAGACAACACACCATGAACAAACAACTCATGCGCAGAAGACATTCTTGGAGAGAGTCAGCAAGCTGTCGCTGGCTTGCAACGCCAGGAAGTCGCACTGGGAAGAGAGCCAGGATCTGTATTCCATTGACAACAAGACATTTGCCCACCCCAGCTCAGCAGAACTACACAGACACACCTTGACAGAGGCCGCACTAAATTTCAGAAGTTTCAGACTCTTTACAGCAAACAATGCAGTCTCCTTCTATGAGCCGATAAAGAAGAACAGAACTGACTTCTTCAGGCAGAAGCTGCTCCCTGTAAAGACAATCAAAGCAGAAACTTCTGAAGGAGGATTGCCAGCTTTCTCCAAAGCTATTTATATCCTGTCAGAGCCGTGAATGTGATCTGGGAATTCTTCAACACGAATCAAACATTCCCAGCTTCCCTTAGTGAGGTGGTGGGCTGTACATGTCAAGTCTCAGCTGACCTCGGTCCTGGAGAGTCATGTTACACTAGAAGACAAAGACCAAGACTGATGTCCTCATTGTAGATGGATCAGCTTTGGTCATGCTAAAGAAAGGAAAGACCTTTGAGGGCTATACTTTGCGACTTCTTGCCTGTGATACAATCCTATAGCAACAGAAGTACATCATCACATCTTGTATTTGATGTATACAATACATCAACCTCAAAGAAGCTGAGACCAGGCTCCAACGTGGTCAAGGAGGAAGGCGCAAGGTGACAGACAAGAACACAATTCCATCCAACTGGCACCCAATTTCCTAGACACGATGCCAACAAGACAAGTTGTTCCAGTTCCTGGCAGACAAAGTTGCCCAGATGTCTGCCACAAATGTTGTCATTGCCACGAAAGGTCTGCATCCTCAGCACTCATGGAGGCTAGTCTTCAGGGACTGGAAAAGTGCTCTCATGAGAAGCTGACACCCATCTTTCTCCATGCCAAATATGCCTAGAACATGGAGCCAAGACATCACGGTTAAAGCAAATGACACAGATGTTCTTGTCGTTGCAGTCAGTACTTTCTCCACTCTCACAATCTAGGGCTAGAGAAGCTATGGGTGGCATTTGGCCAAGGCCAGGCCTGCGGCTGGATTGCTGTGCATGACCTGTGCAACTCTATGGGCCAGGAGAAGGTGAATAGCATGCTCTTCTTCCATGCGTTCTGAGCTGTGATACAGTGTCAGCCTTCGAACAAGGGCAAGAAGACCGCCTGGCAGACATGGAACATCTTTCCAGAGAGCCTCCACTGTGTTCTCAAACTGAGTCACTACCCTCTCAGAGTGGAAGAGAGTGACCTGAAGGTCCTGGGGAGGTTTGTCATACTTATGTATGAAAGATCCAGCACTGCTGGCACTGTGGATGAGGCTAGACTGGATATGTTTGCCAGAAAACAAAGGGCATATGAGGCCATTCCACCAACCAGGAGCTCTCCTCAACACACCAAGCGTGCTGCGTACCAGGCTGGTTATTATTATTGGGGGCAGAGCCACCCAGTGTCAGCCACAGCCAGAGAGAACCCTGCTGAGTGGGGATGGCAAAAGTCTGGTGAAGCATGGCAGTCCTCTGGACAACCAACTAAGCCCCCTTAGCCAAGAGTTGCCAACAGCTTACAAATGTGGATGCAAAGCAGGCTGTCGGAAAAGGTGCAAGTGCTACAAGCTGGAGTCTTCCCTGCACAGCTCTGTGCAAATGTAATCTAGATAAATATTGCCCTCTCTTCAGTAGATAATCTAAGCCCGGGCATCAACGTGTCATGCTATGCCTACCTTCTTATCCTCCAATTTTTCAAAGGTGTAGGTTGAGAGACCTATACATAGATTGGTTATGTTTAGTCGTATTTCTCTTCTTTTCTTTTTATGATTTACAGTCTTAGACACAATGTTGTATGTGACCATACCATTATATTTCAGTTGAAAATAGCATATTAGTTAAACTGTCTGATCACATGAATATACCATTAAATAAAACAGTTGGTCTCTATGTCTGCTAGCGCTGTGGATAGAAAAAAAACTTTTATGGCAACCATTTTGTACATATCTTGAATTTACAATTCATTTAATGAGGGTTTTCAATAAAATGTATGATATGGAACATTTTATAACCTAAAAAGTCGAGGTTTAAAAAAAAAAAACTAATATTGTCAATAGATGCTCCCAAACCAGTGAATCTCAACATAGATGGCGACCATTTTGAAAATAGCCGCCATCTTGAATTTTCGATGGCCAGCGCCCTTTTCTAAGAAGAGCGTAGTCTTGAATGTTTTGTGCCATTTCATGCTTGTTTCACTATCTGGGCAATTTTACAGCAATCTGCTGCACTATTTCTTCCTTCCTTCCTTCCTTCCTTTGCTTCCTTCCTTCCTTACTTCCCTTTTCCTTCCTTCCCCACTGGGAGGCTGGGAAAATATATACATCTCCTGATGGCGGCCTTCCTCCCCCAATAAGGATAGCATCGAATTCACTGGACTTGGAAGCCAAGTTATTCCAAAGTCAGGTGAATTCGGTCTGATCGGCTCGTTTTTGAGCACAATGGAATGAGCATAAATGGAATGGAATGGAATGGAATAATAGATTTCAGCCAGAGGCCAAGCGCTGGGACTTATGAGGTCATTCAGCACTGGAAAGGAAATTGACAGTAAAAAGGTTTGAAAGGCGTAACAGGAGGAAAACGTCTCAGTTGCACCGCGAAAAAATTATCGTGAGAGGGTGGAAAGTAAGTTGGAAGAAAGGTAATATGAACGGAGGTGCAGTAAAAGGAATGAAAGGGGTTGCAGGTGGGGGCTGAAGGGAAGCTGCAATGAGCCTTAAATAATGCCCACAGTGACTCCGCGTGAGGTGCACTGTCGGCTTCAATGAGGTCAGAAAAATTTGCTTTTTCACTTGCGTGGATGAATGTTTAATTTTCTTCAGAAAAGCTCTTGAGAACGGATGAAGTTCACTGGTGAAATTTAGTAAAATCTTTCTTTGGATTTCCTCTTTTGGGGATTTTCACGAAGTCTGAATGATTTGCCGTGTCCAAAACATCTTCCCGATTGTAAGTATCAGGATTTCCGAGGAACTCAGTTGTTTTCATACTATTGTGAATATAATTGTTGTGGACTTAGTACTATGTCATTCATTGATAGGGTAATGATTAATTGCATGTCTGTGCTTACCCATCAAGGGTTAAATGTCGATGTCACAAAGTCTCAGGTTTAAATAGGTGCATTTGGTGCTACATCCGATTACAAATATTTCAGGGCATAGACATTTGTAACATCGACTTAGATATTAAAATAGAAATGCTTTTGCTTAATGTTTGTCTTTTGTTAATGTGTAAAACTACTTAGTAAATCAAGGTGCTGATATTGTTGAGTAATTTTTTGAAGATATCATTTAGATAGAGAAGGAAAAAGAATTTATTTGTCTTGCAAGACAGCTGAATATTCGTATGATTGACTGAGAGAACGATGGTCATGGACAAGCTCCAAGGTTAGTCTGTGCTGACAGTGAAGGCTGTTAAATGATTTGGCAGATGTACTGTACGCTCCCTGAAGAGTTCCTTGTCTGTATGTCTCACCTTTGCTTTCACTTTTGCCTACTTTTCTCACTCACCAGAACCTCTAGTTTTGTTCTTCCTCATTCCAAAAAGCATTGCTGTGAATAAATGGCTTAAATAGATGATTTCATTATTATTATTAATATTATTATTATTATTATTATTATTATTATTATTATTATTATTATTATTATTATTATTATTATTATTATTATTAATATTATTATTATTATTATTATTATTATTATTATTATTATTATTATTATTATTAGGCCTTCCTCCTCTAGATCGAGAACGGGATATGCGGTATATCAGGTCCGCAATAGTATTCAGTTGTGAATTATGTTGATTTTATAAAAACGTTACAAGAACTTTCGAACTCTGCCCTGGGTTCTTCTTCACAATTTACCACTGAATATTATTGTGGGCTTATATACAGATTTATTATTATTATTATTATTATTATTATTATTATTATTATTATTATTATTATTATTATTATTATTATTATTATTATTATTATGAGTAGCAGAATCGTTGTAGTAAAGTTGTTACATTATCAAAATAAGATTTTTCAAAAGAAATTCTTCGTCTTATATATATCTCTTGTATCTTGCATCTAACGTTTTTAGGCGAAACAAACAATTCATTAGAAAAATGTTCAAGGATTTAAACTCTTCATATTTTGGCAAGGAATAATTAACTCCGGCTCTGAATTTTATGTCTTGCATGAGGAACTCTAATTGTCTCAAGACACGCTGCTATAATATGATGAATACGGAAAAAAGTTCTCTCTCTCTCTCTCTCTCTCTCTCTCTCTCTCTCTCTCTCTCCTTAGACTTATTAATGTGTCTTATAGCCATGTGTATTTTCACCGACTGGTATTTTTTTCCATGTCTGTTGGAGAGTTTACAGACAGGAAGTGAAACTAGGAATAGTAATTTATCAATGGAAAAAATAAATTATTTGACTTCTAACTAATAATGGTGTAATGGCCTTTGAGACAAATAACTCTATGGTTTTCTGAGACGGGCTGAAAGCAGCAGAAGGAAAATCATGCGTGTTCTCAGCCCTTTCACAGAGGAAACGAATCAAAAGTATCAAAAGAAATAACAGTTTTTGTTTATTCCTGTCTACGGACTGGCCAATTACAGTGGTTCCCATTATTGGGACAAAAATTGGCAGATAGGCTTGGCGGTCTTCTTATTCATTTAATGGCCTTTGAGGTAGAAATAGATAGTTGCTGTAAAAACTTGAATGATATTATTTCTGAACTCTATTATCTACGAAGAAAT
>NC_089793.1:61154509-61172941 GCF_040412425.1 Macrobrachium rosenbergii
GAGTGAAGGGGGAAGGGCGGTGAGGAAGAGAAGGGGGAGGGGGGGAAGAAGGAAGTTGGAGGGAACGGGGTAGGGGTGAAGGGGAGGGTTAAGGAGGAGAGGGAGGAGGATGTAAAGGGAAGGGGAGGAGGGGGGGAGGTGGAAGGGAGATGGAGGAAAGGGAAGAGAGGGGAGGGATTATATATATATATATATATATATATATATATATATATATATATATATATATATATATATATATATATATATATATATATATATATATATATATATATATATGATTTAGGCCTTAAGCCACTTCAATTAAGCCCCATTTATGTGGAAAACCACAATTTGTACCTGCTGTCCTACATAAATGTGTGGAAAACCCCATAATGAGTGTGGATATGCCATGTGTCCATCCTTGACCTCACCCTAACTGTAATTTATTCAGTTTTCTGCCGAGATCCTCTCACCTTCCAGGCATATCCTGACTTCAATTGGCAACGCCATAATCTCACCCAGCTGATGCGAGAGACAAAGATGCTGCCTGTGACGAGAGGTCACATCTTCCACTGGCCTCTTGTTACCTGTGGGCGCCATCTTGCCTACTGCACATGGAGACGGTTGGCTTAAATGAGGCCGGCCATCTCAGACTGCCTTTCCTGGACATACAGCATGGGAAATTTTGCTAGAAGCACCCTCATTAATTACTACAGGTTAGTGCCTGGTTGTGACTGGTCTCGCCCCCCTTCCCTATTCCTTACCACCCTCTCCATCCCATTACCCTCTCAGTATCCTATTCCTTTCCTCAAGCAAACCATCCCTACTCTCCTTTTACCTTGGCTATCCATTCGGTGATGCCATTTTAACCCTGTTGTGAAATAAGTGCTCATTTACAAAAATTTGCTAAGTGAACTTGGAGCACATGCAATAGCATAAGTTTTATTTGGCTTTATCCAGCCCATCCTGCAGCTTTCAGCCAAGTCGGGATGCCTAATTATTAATGAATTAATTGCTGTGTGCATGCTAGATTAAATATTAATCTCTGCATATCTCCATTTCAGGGAGTTTTTTTTTTTTACCGTCTATAATGATTTCTTTTTTCTTCTTAATTTTCTGAATGAAAATGTCTGAGGGAAGCGTTGGCGGCTTCATAACTCGCACTGAATATGTTGATAATAGACTAATTTTCTTTTTGTTCAACAAAGTTGACTGTATGAACCATGAGGAGGACCTGCTTGGTGTGTGTGCGGACTTCTTCATTGACGAGGAAGTTGACCTGGCAGTGACATTCCTCTTTAGTAAATAAGTATGTCCAGAGGATAAAAAAGAGTACAGAGGCACCAGAAGAAAAGAAAATAATATTCGTCAGAGGATGGATTTTATTTGTCAAAAACCTGCACCTAAGGATGTTACCTTTTGTATTAGTAAATGCACTCAAGTACCACCTGCAACGATTGGCCACATAGACATAGAAACAGTGATGAAGGTCTTCAGGTCGCTTCGGTCAGAGGTTACACTCTGATCTGCATCCAGCATGAGACTTAATAAGCGTATGGAGAAGGTAGACAGATAGAGAGAGAGAGGGAGCAAGTGGCGGTGGGGGAATCTGGTAATAATCAGTAGAAGAAAGGAATGTCCGAAAAAGAGGTTATCGATATGGAGGAAAGTCTCTTAAACCAATTTCAACCACCAGGCAAGAGGAGCTTTGCGGAGGCTGTAAAGGAGAAGCACCCTGGTGTTTCTCTTTTCGGGACCCTCATGGTACTTTTCAACATGGTGCCTCTGATGCCCTCTCCTCATCTGCAGAAATAAGTGAGGAAGGTGAAATAGGGTAAATGGTTTCCAAACTCAACATTGGCAGAAAAGGAAGCAAAAGAGACATCTGAGGAAGGAAAATGGTTTGCATATTCAACAAAGTAGACCAAGAAGTCGGATAAGGAGAGGCACAATTATTGGAACGAATGAGGGAACTGGGTTGTTGGCAGCTGAACAAATGACGAGTTTGCCACTTTTTGTCTCAAGGCTTCGGCCCTCAGAAACAGAAGAAGAATTGAGAAAACGTATTGCAAACATACCAGGTTAGTCAGCTCTCATATGCCTTATTATAATGGATCAAATTTCGAGGATTACGTGCATATTTTAGTGAAGGTGAATTGTCTGTTAAAAAAGCAAATTAATAGCCATGTTATTGCACTCGGTGATTTTAATACCCATCCCAACAGGGAATCTGGTAGGGAGCTCATGGGGTGTTGTAGCGAATGCAATTACTGCATGGCAGATGTAGCGGGACTACCTGTCGATTCGCACACCTGGATAAGTGACTACTCAGGACATATCAGATGGCTGGACCTTGTGGTCTGTCTGATTCGCTTTCTGCTCGTCTCTCTCTGTTTCAGATTCATTATGACAAGATCAGTTCTGATCATAAACATTCAGGTTTTAAGCTAGCTCTTTTAACCTTACCTGTGGAGTCTTGAGTGGAACAAACAGCTCGGGGTATTCGATATGAAATAGGCAACAGACAAAGATACTCAACTAAAACTGAGACGGCAGTACAACAGATTGAAATCCCAGTTGATGGTCTTTTGTGTCTTTTGTGTAAAGAAAAATGTTGCTCAAGGGTCATTTAATTAAAATTATTAAGTCGTTTGCTGAGGATATAATTTATGCTCTTTTGAATAGTGGAAGGAGAAAGACATTTAATTCAAATAGGAAGTAATACAATGTTCCAGGATGGAACGATTTTGTTATAGATTTTTATAAAATATCAAAAGAAAAATACTTGTTTTGGCGCAGTGCAGTGTGCCCTAGAAGCCGTGTTGCATATGAGCAGATGGCCGCACCTAAGAAAGACTTTAAGAATGCCTCAAAAGTAGTAAAAGGAATGAAAGACGTGATAGTAAGAAACAAGATGGCCAAAGACATACAGAGGAAAATGCCATGGCGAACGATTGATAAAGTAAGAGAAAATGTGCTGAAACTACCTGTTCAAATAAACGGCTTATTGGGGAAAAGGAAACAGCTGAGTGTTGGAGTGAACATTACGCGGACATACTTTATTGTCCTTCTATGGATGACCGTAGGCCACTTAATATCACTGAAATTCCGAGAGTTTCTGTAAGTGACGTGAAAGAGGCTTTGCATAGGCTGTCATTAACTAGCGTCCAGGGGTTAGATAATGTAACTGGAGAACATTTAGAATATGCTCATCCTACCCTGTTTATCCACCTCTCTTTTTTATATATACTTTTACTTACTCACAGTTACCTGCCAGAAATTTTGACTAACATCAAAATATGTTCTCTAATGACAGACCATCGGAAAAGTCTATCAGATATGTCTAATTACAGATCAACAGCTTTAGCGTCCATTATATCAAAACTATTCAGAATCTATAATTTTACAGAGATGTCAGAAATATTTTGAAACAACGGATAACCAATTTGCTTGTAAAACCTCTCATAGCACAGATATGGCTTTGATTTTCTTCAAACAAACTGTAGAGTTGTATCGTTCTAACAATACTCCCTTATTACTATTTCATGGACCTCTCAAAAGCATTCGACCGCGTTTGCCATAAAAAGATGTTTGACATTTCAGGGCAGAGAAAAGTACCACTTTATATAAATGAAATACTGAGAAACTGGTATGCAACCCAAAGGTTTATAGTAAAATGGGGAAACTCCCTTTCCTCACCTTTTCAAACAAAATGTGGCATTAGGCAAGGCGGCGTTCTGTCTGCTTAATTATATGTTATTTATATGAACGATTTAAGTAGAAAGTATTTGAAAAATGTGGGAGGTTGTACTATACTGTAGGTGAGAACAGAATTAATCATAGTTTTATATGCTGATGACTTAATATTACTTAGCCCTTCTGTAAAAACCCTTCAAAAGCAAATCGACGCGTGTATACTGTATTTTGAAGAGCACTACCTTATGTTAACGCTGAAAAGACCAAAGTAATGACAGTTAAACCGAAAAGATGCATTAACTTTGGAGATCAGGAATTGTACAATGATAAGAGAGGTTAGAAGACCAGTCCTTTCAGATACCTGGGTATGCATATCAAGTGTGACCTTAAGGACGATGAGCATATCACCTCATTATACCGTGGCAGTGTATGAGAAGCAATCTGTTACTCGGGTTTTTATGTGTGACATAATGTTAAGTTCACCTGTTTAAATCTTTCTGCCTCTCGCTCTATGGCATTCCACTCGCGCTGGAAAGCAGAAAGAAAACTTTGAACAAACTTCGTGTCTGTTATAATAATTCATTGAGACGTTTCATGAACATTGACAGGTTCTGTGGAATTTCGGGACATTTTGTTAAATTGAGTATTCCTACATTCCAAGAACTTTTAAGGAAAAATACAGTTAGTTCGTTCCTTCGGCTAAGCAGTTTTTAATTGTGCTTTTTTTAGAGGGCTAACATTTTCAAAATGGAGTAATCTCATTTTTTAGTGAGGTACAGAAGTAAACAATTAGGTGTCTAGATATAATAGTCATTTTATATTATGTATTTTACTAAGACTTAAAAAAAGGGTGTTTAGTAGATGTGAAATTATACTTTGTAAAGGTATGAATATTTATGCAATATTCTCTGTAAAGTCTCTTGTAAAGAAATGTATATGTAAAAATTTTATCTAATGTATATATTTATAGCTGGAATAAAGGATTCAGTTCAATTCTATATATATATATATATATATATATATATATATATATATATATATATATATATATATATATATATATATATATATATATATATATATATATATATATATATATATATATATATATATATATATGTGTGTGTGTGTGTGTGTGTGTGTATGTATGTATGTAACTTACAAATAACTTTGTTAATTACTTGAAAAGTAAAAAGTACATGCAGATAAAGCGGATTAGAATTAACATAATGGGTTTTACGCAAGAACTCAGCAATATGAATTGATAAGTATTAGAAATTCTCCAACATCGGCTGTTTGATTAAAAAGTGAATTCAAGAGGATACTAATGCTGTCAGAAGAACTGGAAAAACTAGGAAACTTAACAAGAGAGAAATGGTAAAAATATAAAAAAAAAGTTTGGAATAAAAGAAAGAGGGAAAGGTTCAGGACCTAGAAAATGGAATAAAATCATTTTAAAATTGCGAGCAGAATAGTAGGTGTTATTCAACTAGGAAAAAACCTTTTTTATATTATCTCCACAGCGAATGAAATAACTTAATTTCTGATACGTGTGAGAAGCGCTTTTAATTGTCCATACATTTTCTTTGTCGTTTTATTTACCATTAGTTTTGTTTCAAAATGTTAAGGTATACGATTGTAAATAGTTTTACATTTTTCACATAAAATATTCTTTTCCTTTACGAATTTATTTGTTTTCTTTATAATTCCCATAGCTCATATTTATCCCTGATTTATTCACAATTCTTCATTTTTCAATGTCATCGTAATATAACTTACAAACGTCCTTTGCTTATTTACTTATTTATTTACCACCTTTTCCTACAGCTTGTCTTTTCTGGGGGTTACTTTCCCTTTGGACCTCTCTTGGCTTTATAGACTTTTGATTCTATCCGTAAGGGTTTTCAACTCAAGATTTCAAGAAAGAAAGGAAGAAAGGAAAGAAGAGTTACCTGACAGTTGGTGGGAGGCGCCTCAGTGGTGGAGGGACTCCAATCTGAGCCCAACTGAACTGCCACTAAAATGTTCCCGTGGAAGAAGGACAGAGAGACCATCTTGCAGACTGAAGGTTATTAAGGTGACACCAATCTTTAACAGTTGGGGTAAGGAAAGGGATTACGGATTTTGCCAATGTACTTTTCCGACTAAAAGTAGATTTAGCAACTCAAAATATAAAATATATGATATTTTCAGTGAAAGTGTGAATATACCCGAACACTAGAAGTATTCTTTGAAAATTTCAACAATATCATGTTTTCATAAAAAAAAAAAAACAGACTGCAGTACGAACTTTCCCAGGTCATTATATGAGCGATTTTCCTTTTGTTTTGGCTTTTTTGTAAACGAAAAATAATCGTTTTTCATTTACTTAGGCTAAAGTACATAAATAATATTACAATAAACTTTAAAGAGTATTGTTTAATTTTGCAACATGTTTATTTTGTTCTGAAGGATGTATTTGATGCAGTAAAACTTTACCCATAAGAGAGAGAGAGAGAGAGAGAGGGGCAAATGTGACTTCAGAGACTTTAATCGGAATTCGTAGCTGTTTGCATCATAACCACCTTCCTCGTTCCTTGTCAGATCTATTGCATTACAATTATAATGGACATAACATATAATATCGGTCAATTTTATTCGTCGCTGCAATTACTTTCACTCAGAGTTACACGACCAGATCTCCTGTACAAAACTGAAATACTGAAAACTGAAACGTAAAATAAAAATAGCCCAAAGGGAGATCAGTAAACATTAGTAAATCTTGACGCCCATCAAGAGAAACAAAGGGAATTATGCATAATTAGGTGTAATAAACGTTAAAAGCGGCAATTTCCTCTCGTTTTAGGGATATTTAGGTCATAGGGATGCTATTTATCCAGTCAGTTTACCCCATTTCATTACATCTCTCTCTCTCTTTCTCCCAGAACACACACACACACACACACACACACACACACACACATATATATATATATATATATATATATATATATATATATATATATATATATATATATATATGTGTGACAAACAATGTTATGTGTGTGTGTGTGTATCTCTATATATATATTGGATGTATGCACGTGTGTGTGTTCCACATGCACTCTAAAATGCACTGAGCAATTTAGACCAAACTTGGTATCCCTATGACTTACCATCTAGGAAAGAACACTGTAGGGGTAATACATCACTGGCATCGGAGGAGGGGGTTGTGGCAAAAGGGTTGAAATATAAAAATAATTGAAAACTAGACATACTAGTGTCTAATCCATAGATTTCAAGGTCACTGAGATGAATAGTAACACTCCCAATGTCCTTTAAGTCCAAGTTCAGCCCGATAGGAAGGGGGTGAGAAGTGTTGAAAAATAAAATATAAAAAATTACAAATATTAGTGTCTAATCTTTAGTTTTTGAGGTTGCTGGGGTGAATAGACACACTCCCATGCCCTTTAAGTCCAAGTTCTTCCCTGAATAGGAATTGGGGGTGAAAAGTGGTGAAGTATAATATGTCAAAAATGATGGGCAATATAACTGAAGCAACTATATCAACAGAAAAGAGAGAGAGAGAGAGAGCGAGAGGGAGAGGAAGTGAGAGAGAGAGAGAGAGAGAGAGAGAGAGAGAGAGAGAGAGTTGGAGAGATGAGGAGATGGGAGAAGGGAGTTGGGAGGAGAAGAGAGAGAAGATAATATATATATATATATATATATATATATATATATATATATATATATATATATATATATATATATATATATATATATACATTACACACACACACACACACACACACACACACACACACACACATATATATATATATATATATATATATATATATATATATATATATATATATATATATATATATATATATATATATATATATATATATCATAAAGCTTCGAGGGTGGGCTGCAGTTTACGTTATACTTGCCAATTATGGCCTTACAAAACCCTCGGAAGATCACAGACAGAACAGGAACATTATCTTAACACTTTTATTTTACAGACTCAAGACGGTAAATTTTACAGTGGGATTGATGGACAAATGTCACTTAGATAAAACATGCGAAGAAGACAAAAGCAGAAATTCAATGATTCTTGGGAAACAAAATGTAAGTTATTAATCCCTGCTTCTCATTGCTACCAGTTCATAGATTTTATAGCACACACACATATATATATATATATATATATATATATATATATATATATATATATATATATATATATATATATATATATATATATATATATATATATATATATATATATATATATATATATCGTCAGTCATTCCACAACAAAGAAAGTGAGAAGTCTTGATCTTTCTGAACTATTTAAGAACTTTGTTTTCCTCGAATTTTTTCGTTCGTTAAAGTCGAACCTCCAGAGACAGGGAAATAGCAATAATTCACTTTGACGTTTAGTCCGTGCCTTTGTTCCGAGAGGAATATATATATATATATATATATATATATATATATATATATATATATATATATATATATATATATATATATATATATACATATATACACACAAACACACACACACACATAGACACACACACACAAACATATATATATATATATATATATATATATATATATATATATATATATATATATATATATATATATATATATATATATATATATATATATATATATATATATGACCCCGACCTCTCGTCGGGTTGACTTACTGGTCCGGCTGCAGTATTGTGGGACATGCTTAGATAAGACACAGGGGTGTAAATTTAACAATGATCTGTATTATCTAAAACTTACACAAGTGCCCAAGTATCTAAGCAAACTGAAATTTACCGTAAAACCGAGAGAGAGAGGCTGAGGGAACCCGGCGGATGCAGCGAGGAAAGTACGTCTTTCCCTAAACGCGACAAAACACGCTCTGCCCAAAGGGACGCCTTCTTGGGCATCTTCCTCCCACTTTGTCATACCTCACAACCCCCGATTTCTTCTCTATTGGACACGATTGGGCCTGGCACTTCTCCTTAGGCCTATCAGCCAATCGGTGCCAGGTAAGGTGACGCTAAATCCCAACGAACTTTTTGGGGGGTTTCTGGGGAGGAAGGTTTCCTCAGTCTGAGAGAAGGTGACCGTTGACCCGTCCTGTAATGGCGTCCTACGACTGCATTAGGATTCGGGAAGTTTCACGAAGACTGAGAAGGGCACCACTCCCTTCCCAAGTCCTTTGCGTCCCCGCAAAGTTGCGTCTACCCCCTCCACACCCGGATTCCGCCACGAGCCTCGTCCTCACGATTTCTGACTTAACTAATTAAAATTTACCTAACTATCTCTAAGGAGGCCAGCTGACGCGTGTACAAACCAAAATTACAAGTGAATGGAACGTCTTACAACCAACACAAAAAATTTTTATATTATTTTTATCTTTTACTCACTCCTTCATTTATTTATGTATTTGTTTATCATTTTATTTTCTTTTCTCTACGAAATCCCCCAACAAACCTTACACTTTTCTGGAAACAGATCAATACCCTGCACTATCTCAACATAAAAAAAAATGGTGGTCATCACATTTTCAATCACATCGCATCCCCTTGAATGTACACAAAGTTTTCCTGTAAGAAGTGAACACCACAAAACAATAATTTGGCAATTTAGACACAACAACATAATAAAAAGCAGTGAAATTTTTACCAAAGCAAAAGAAAAAACATAATTTCATGGCAACAGTTTACCTTTAAGACAACTACACAAACAATAATAACAAAAAAACAAATCTTGCAGAAAATGCGACACTTAGGTTGGTATATTATTAAACATAAAATAAGGAACAACGACAACAAAAAATAAAAGCATAACAAGGAACGTTGCAACAACGAAATTAATACAACCATGATTAAAAAAAATTAGACACTGAAATATGACACACAGAAAATGATGTTGACACTCAAAATAATTGGAAAATCAAAAACATAAAACAAGTACTTCATAACATTAAAACGCTTCGTATATCTCTGATTCCAAAGTCAGGACATGGGACGGCAAATACAAATTTTGATCACTGACCCTTCTCATTCACATTGCAATAGCATTCACCTTTGACACGGACTCGTGAGCACGCGCCTGCTCGATCAGCATGGCCCCGACTGCGCGCTTGTGGGTTCCACTGGCTCTTCTCCCAAATACCCAGCCAGTCCTGGGTAGGGAGGTACCGGTTGGTTGGTGTGGAACACTAGGCTGTCCTCAAGCACCGCACGCAGGTGTGACAGGTGTTGCTCACTCACGGCCCGGTGCGGATGTGCTGAATGACCGCAGTAGTGTGTTTGATCTCTTTCATGATATGGTCCCATATAGGCCGGTTCGAGCTTGTACTTCGGCAGTTGCTGTCTCCTCAGGTAGATTCTATCCCCTACCTGGATTGGGGATTCATGTGTGCGGAAGCGTTTATCGCACCGCACCCGATACTTTTCATTGGCCCTCAACAGCAGTCGCTGGGTAGTTTGGAACACTCGTCGGGTCATGTTACAAAAACCATACCCGGTACTGTTCTACTGTATAGAGTGGGATCTGTTGGGGTCCAAGACCATCGAGTCACGGTAATCGAATATCCTGCCGAACATCAGGAAGTAAGGGGTGTCCCTAATCGAGCTGTTATAAAGCGGTGTTAATAGCCAGCTCAGCCGTCGGCAACAGGGACGGCCACGAAGTTGGGTGATCATTAATTAGATATCTTAAGATATTGATCACTTCACGATTATGGGACTCAACTAGCCCATTGGCTGACGGCCAATAAGCCGCAATGGTGACATGCCTTATCTGCATTAAAGTCGTAAACTCACGGATCACTTCATTGAAAGAATTAGCGTCCATTGTCACTGACCAACATCCTGGGACACGAACCGACACACGAGGAACATAACGCGCTGGCCACTTCACCTGCCGTCTTATTTTCCATCGCACACACGTGTGTGAAACGTGTGAACGGCGTCCATGAACACACAAATGTATTTGGGTTGCCCTTGCACAGAAGGCAATGGTCCAACCACATCCATATGCACTCTATCCCACTTCACAGGTACCACAGGCCACAATCGGGCCTTGGGACCACATGTCTGTGACTTTCATTGTATTACAAACATGACAACTTCTTACAAATCTAGTTACGTCCTTTCGCATGCTAACCCAAAGAAGTGCTCACAGGCTCTTCTAAGGGATCTCTCTATACCCTACATGCCCAGCATAAGGGCTTACATGGATCATGTGTATGGCTCTCTCTATTAAAGCTCGAGGAAGGCACGACTCGGCCTCCGGATATCACCGGGCCTTTTCTCATATCTACAAAACAAGACGTCTCCTTCAATGAAGAACACATCCTTCGCAAATGCACAGAACTCGGGAATTCGCTGCTCTCACCTCTCACACAGGACTTGATTTGATTAATCCAGGCTTCAGAACCTGACTCTCAACCAGCTCTCGCACACTCCACCCACAAAAATCAACCACATTTTTCATTCTCTGGGCATTTACTCTGAACTCCCCAATTCGGGTTCCACCTGCATTCATCCTGCTGTCACCCCGGCCACTCCCACTCATCTGCGAGTGCCCACGAGATTCCTGTTCTCTATGCTCCGCGCTCCCCATCCGATTGACTGTCACTGTTAGCATTTGTCGTGGCGCTGCTGGCACCAGTGCCGGCATCGCCGGTGCCACCACGATCGAGGTTTCTTTTGTCGTTCTTCCTTGCGCTTTGCAGCCGTGTTTGTTACTCCCTATGACGTTCCTGGAGAGGCATCCGCCTATCTATTACTTTTGCCTGGAATATGCTCTATTTTTAGGATATCAAACTCTAAAATTCGCTCGACCCAACGAGCTTGGCGATTAGAAATTTCGCTCTTCTTAAATAGGTGCGTTAGCGGTCTGTGTTTTGTGAAAATCTTTACTTTATGTCCCAGTAAAAAATAGCGGTGTCTCTCCAGCAACCACAGGACTGCCAAAGCCTCTCGATCGAAAGTAATATAATTTCTCTCTGCCCCTTTTAATGCTCGTGATGCAAAACAAACTGGTCTCTCATTACCTTCATCATCTGTTTGAGATATTACTCCTCCGATCGCGATATCACTCGCATCTGTAGTCACAATAAATGGACGATCAAACCTCGGATAAGCCAAGAGTTCGTCGCTCACAAGGGCATCTTTTAATTTCTGAAAAGCATCTTGTTCCTTCTCACCCCACTGGAAATCAGGTCGCTTCCTTAATGTATCTAACGGTTTCGCTATCTGACCAAAGTTCTTAATGAATTTATGGTAATATCCCGCGAGTCCGAGGAAGCTGGCTACATCCTTCGCATGTTTAGGCTGTGGAAATTCTTTAATTGCTAAAACCTTATCGGCACAAGGTTTAAGGCCTTTCAGTTATGATGTGCCCAAGAAATTCCACTTCGGCCTGAAAAAAATTGGCATTTATCTAGGTTAATTTTCATGTCATGACGCCTTAACGCTTTCTAAAACCTCTAACAAGTTAGCCATGTGCTCCTCTACTGTGGCACCGATTACAATGATATCGTCCAGGTATACAAAAACCCCACAGCCTAATATGGGAAGCTAAAACTGACATCATTACCCGAGAAAAATGGGCCGGAGCATTCTTTAATCCAAAAGGAAGGAAATTATATTCAAATAGCCGATTATTCGCTATAAAGGCCATTTTCTCTTTACTCTCGTCATCTAAGGGAATTTGATGGTAGCCCGACTTGAGATCCAGCGTGGTGAAAAATTTACTCTCTCCTTACTTATGATGGCTGCACTGCAACAACGTCATGACTCTTCATCCGAGCTAGCACATCCATCATCAGAGGCCGTAACTTCTTCATCAACACATCGTGGGGAAACACTAGACTGCAAGGTCTAACAATTCCCTACAGCAGGCCCATCGAAAACGCTATTGCATCATTAGACTTGCTGTCTCCTGCGAGCCATTCTTCTGATCACCATGATTTTCTTCTTCTCTACACATTAATTGCCGTTGGTATGTTGCTGGGAGCCGAGGCGTAATCGTCAGCGTAATGTTTTGGCAAAAGCACGAGATGAAGGAGACCATTGCGAAATCTGCTGATTCTCAAAGGTCAACGTTGGACTGGCGCAATTATATGTTCCGAGTTCGATAATGGAATTACTGGCCATTTTTTCATTAAAGCTCGAATACACAGAGAAAGACTGAAAAGGTTCTATTTTCGGTGGTAATATATGTGAGGAAGAGCTGAACATTTCTGGTGTTATCATTTATCTACATTTATTTCTTTAATAGCCTATACTACATATGTATGTATCAATTGCGTGTAGTAGCATGTTGTTCATTCAACATTTTGCATTTAGTAATTTGGTTGTCCATACTGATTAATCTATCAGGATAACTGTTTGTTTATATAAACCTACCACATGGTTTATTACCTTTTGGATACATTTTTAAGCATTGATTTCAATCTCTATCATTGCAAGTGTATTCATATAATCTGTGCACAAATGTTTTTACATTATACGAATTGCATTATCATTTCAGGATTCCATTATCATTTCTGAATTGCATTATTTTATTTGATTTATCCGGATTACATTATGTATATATGATTTACATGTTAATCATTAGCATTGTCAGTATAATCAATATTTGAGTTATATAACTTACCTTTTTTCTCACTTTGCTACATTCTAGTAAGACTTGTGTTCACAAATATGCAACATATTTCAGTATTTGCTGTCTTCAGTAATTACTATATATCTCATTCACATTTTGAGTATAATGATGTTTGGAAGCGTATGTTTTCTTTGCTTTCTGAGAATTTATGCTTAGCTAGTGAATGCCTGTTTTGATGATTTCGTTCCTATTGTGTTTTACGTGGTGAGCAAATGTCATATTTCATTTATGCCACATTTAAATAAACTACGTTTCTTAGTAAATCTAAGATAATTCCCAATATGTATATCTGTACTGATCATGAAAGGAAGGCTATTGTGAAATCTCCCTTTGGTCAACCCAGACGCAGACGTCATCAATAAGTACCTGTGTAGTGCTTTAAGACAGTGCGTCATCATACATTAGCATGCGTTTGCATAAACTCAGCGTTCTCCTTTTGATCAGAGCTGGAGGCAAAGTCACGTAGCCGTGGGAAGTCCTTGGGAACGAGGTCATATGTTTGTTCGTGTGTGTGCATCTTAGTCTTGCTATGTAAAAGTGTGAAAGCTTAGATATTAGATCGACATGGGAGATCATCCTGTGCAGACAATTGTATTCTTTTGTATATAGCATTTATACTGGAAATACAAGAAAAACCAATATGGAGTTTGTCTGAAATCCTGCAGAACATTGGTGTCATCTTCCAAAAACAGTCTTATTCTACAGCCATGGAGAAACTGAAGATGTCATAACCAAACTCTGACTGAGTTCCAAACACAGTCCTTATAACCAAACACCAGGGGAATTTCTGATGAAATACCTTCCTACAACAAATATATATATATATATATATATATATATATATATATATATATATATATATATATATATATATATATATATATATATATATATATATATATATATATATATATATATATATATATGTATATATATATATATATATATATATACATATGTGTGTGTGTGTATGTGTGTGCATACATACACATGAGAGTGTCTGGATTAGTATAAAATTTGGTCTAATAAGTTTTGTATACCTGTTTGATAATCCTGAATGAATTGCTGAATGGAGTCACGAGGGAGGATGAAAGTGAAGGAGCAACTTGTGGGACAGGTACAGAAGTCATGAATGGAGTGTGGAGTGACTGATGCTATCGTATCATATGCAAATGATTAGTGATAGTGAAGAGAAGCTGCTGAGACCACGGGAAGATTATGTGACACTAAACATGAATGTAGTGACTCATGAAGGTACCTGAGAACAACGTAATATATGATTGAAAGATGGAAAAGGCTGACTTTCTTAGAAGAGTATAAGTTAAAAAAAAGAGGGGGGGGTGTCTCTGCAAAAGCTTTTAAGGAAAAGAAACTTTATGGAAAAAATGTTGGTACACATCAAGTGAGTGTTCAACGTACTCTCCTTGGTGGACATGAAGTGCGGAATTCGAATGCACATAAGATAAGGAAGTAGAAAATATTTGAAAGAGTTATTGCACTGTATATGGAAATCATAAAAGACTGCAACGAGGATTGAGAGGTGGATCAATATTCTTGACTAATCTGGACACATTAAGGAAATGGGTGTAGTTGTGTCTGAATATGTTTGTGCACATAATGTACCTTTTCCGATTTTCAGAATTTTGCTTTCCTTCATTTTCTTTAAAAACACTTTAATGAAATAATGAAAATTCTCCCGCATGCTTTCAATTGCTACCTTACATTTTACGTGGAATATTATTTGCAATACTGCATCTGCTCAGATAATAAGCATATCTGTTCACCTGCATCGGAACTATCGCCAGTGTTCTTTGTTAAAGTAGATTCGTGAGTCACTTTCCGTCGAAAGTTTCCACGATTTGTTAAGAAACTGTCAGAGAGAAATTGACAGGTATTGACTTTGTCCTCGTTGAATATCAGGAGTTCTCCTCAAGACGACTGAAGGATTCAGGAAGTATTCAGCCTTTGGTTGCATTTGCGTCGAACAGATAATAGACGCCCAGTATCTCCATGAATTCTTGATTGCAGATGATTCCCGTCGTTGATAGATTTAGTTGGCAATCATTGGGCGATTTCAAGATAATCACATTCCCAGTGGAAGTCTGGCATCAGATAAGAACGAAGGGTTTAGTGTTTAAGACCGTATGGTGAGGCAGTGACTTTCAAACTCTTCATATGTACCGTACTGAATTTGGAATTAGAAAAAACTTAGCTACCATTACAATACAAATTCCATATACCAAGAAGAACATGCACGGGTCAAAGTCAGTCCATTTACTGGGTCCTGACTCATTTCCTTATGTTAACGTCAAGTTTCTAATACAGTAACTACGTTAATACAGACTGTTATATAAATGCGTTGTGCAGAATCTTAAAGTAACGTCACCATCATAAGATATCTTCAGTCTTAATGGCGGTGCCGTGAGGAGACTATAATATTCTTCACTCGAATATCCTCATTGATCACATTCATTCTAAAGTGTCTCATCAAGTTTCAAAACTTCAACAGAAACTGGGAGTTTTTGTTTTTTTTCTTTTATCTCAGTTTTCTCCCAATAAAGGCAAACAGTCTGTTCCTTTCGCTCTGGCATAATCTGAATGCTTTGCCTTTATCTCGGTTTCCTTCGCTCAGACGCCCGATGACTCCAGAATCCTCTACGATGACTTTCAAAAGCTGCATTTCGTCTTACCCGCATTTTTTTTTTTTTTCTGAAGAAAACTATTGTGCCAGCTTTGTCTGTCCGTCCGCACTTTTTCTGTCCCAACTTTTTCTGTCCGCCCTCAAATCTTAAGAACTACCGGGCTAGAGGGCTGCAAATTGGAATGCTGATCATCCACCCTCAAGTAATCAAATATACCAAATTGCAGCCCTCTAGCCTCAGTAGCTTTTATTTTTGTACGGTTAAAGTTAGCCATGATTGTGCTTGGGGCAACGCAACAACACAGACCACCACGGCCGGCTGAGAGTTTCATGGGCCGCGGCTTATACAGCATTATACCATAGCCACCGAGAGAGAAGGCCGGCTCGATGGGGACGGCGACAGGAAAGGTAGTTCTATGGCTGTGCTTTAATCCGCAGCCCCGTTGAACCTTCTGAAACATTTGTGAGACCTCTTGACTTGCTAAGGTAGAATTGATAATCATTCATAGGAAGCAAAGCAAATTACTTGAGATTGATAAGTAAAAGAATTGATTTAAGGATGATAAATAAAAGATGTGATTTAAGGTTGGTAGAATTATAATGCTAGTAAAAATAGTACATTAAGATAAGTTATATTCATGTAAGTAAACAAAAAGAAGCAATGTCTTTACAAACCACAATCTTAATCATAAATTTGTGCTACAAATACCGAATAAAAAAAATGATAATTTACTCTCTAGATCGTTATATGAAATGCTGAAAGTATTTTGGGGAAACAATACCTTATTTTTTTTCGTAACAGTTACGAAAATAAGGTAGTTATTGTAGGCTTCCCTCTTTTGAAAGTGTTGAGGCCGATTGTTAGTTTGTATAGTACGAGGAAGTAATCTGAAGATTATTTAACAAATTATAGAAAAGTGTCAGGATAAGTCATTCCAAGAGATGGACACAATCAGAGTCACTGGAACAAAGACAAAAAAAAAAAAAACACTGTTCATTAACCCTTTCACTCCCAATGCGCCTTCAGGATTTGGGAACCAAGTAGTCAAAGGGTTCACTAAAGTGTCATATCCTTTTTCTTTTACTTCATTGCCTGCAGAATAGACAGCTGTACTTTGAAAGACCAGGTTCTTCTTTTCCATTTAAAATTCTGCAATTCATTTCAGGGACTACTTTCAGTTTTTGCGAATTAAATAAAGATCAACCATTTAAAAGGACTGATGAAGAAAGACAGCATGAAATGTCTGAGGAAATCTCAGTGTTTTTTTCTTACAATTTTGATTTTTGTTTTGAGATGTTCCCGTTAAGGTGCAATTAGATAAACACGTAAACATAACGATATGCAACAATTGATAACAACTGAGCAATAATTCAGTAAAAAAATCGCCTCATTATATCTTGTCATTAAGTCTGCGTAGCTTACTTTTCAATTAGAAATACTTAATCTTCCCTAGGCCACATAACGGCATAGCCATTATTTTTATTTAAGACGATCATTACAGTTCGCGTAATTCCGCCAAAAATTACGTGATGTTTCTTTCATTTGAATCGACATTGGAGTGTTGAAGGCTTCTAATTGAGGTTTATGTTTCGCGCATACCTGATTAACTGGGGAAAAGAGAAGGGGTTTAATTAGATTAATTCCCATGTTGAACGGCATAATCATGAAGCAAAAGTCAGAGTTGAACTGTTTTGTTTCAAGCGAAAGTGTGGAAGTCATTTCCGGTTTTATTACAAATCCCCCAGATGTATCAGAAACACAGCATTTAATTAGAATAATATTGATAATGATATTAAAAACTAGAAACAAACAGGTAAGCTGTAGTCTCCGAGAGGGGTAGTTATTTATTTTAGAACAGGAAGAACTAATGCCAAGACTTGTCCCTGTGTTGACTTCCCCATTATATCAGGCAACACCCTAAGATTAACTTTTGGGAATCGATTTCATCTACATGGACACCTACCTTGTGGGAAAAAAAGGTCAAAATGAAGCATGAAATAGCCAAGAATCTTCTTCGGGCCAAACATAAAAGGATTTCGTAAAACTGCATCGTCACAGGAACAGCAATGTCAGTAATGCGATGTCGATATCCGTAGGTGTTCTTATTGCTGTCAGATATTAAGTAACGAGATGAACTTCAGGAACTTCATATTAGCGCCATTCATGTCATGACTCTGGTACAGTCGGCACAAACATTTATTACTTCAGATATTTCATAATTGCTCTTGACATCAGGTTTTGTGGTCTTTTACGGCGTCCTGGTGATCAGCGAGTCACATGACGATGGAATATTAAAGATTAAGTGACTCAGGTGATACTGATGCTCGTGAACGGAATTTAAGCACTTGCTAACAAAGAATATATATTACTGGCTTTTAGAAGTTTATTTTCCTTTAGTATTATATTACACATACACAAGTGTGGGTGTATA
>NC_089793.1:61173441-61213441 GCF_040412425.1 Macrobrachium rosenbergii
GGAAGTCCTCTTGTAGAGAAGTGACACCTTCCTCACCGTCCTAATCATTTAATGCAATGCTATGTACAATATCAAAGGTTAGAATTAATGCATTGTTTTAAATTTACTGCTCGAGATAAAATGCTATTTTTCCATATGGGACAGGAATCGAGTTTTCTGTACAGCGTATAATCAAGGCCACCAAAAATAGATCTATCTTTTGGTGTTCTCGGTATAATGCTGTATGAGCCGCGACCCATGAGTCTTTAACCACGGCTCTGTGGTGACTGGTTCTATATCGTTACCAGATGCACGATTATGGCTAACTTTAACCTTAAATAAAATAAAAACTACTGAGGCTAGAGGGCTGCAATTTTGGATGTTTGATGATTGGAAGGTTGATGTTCAATATACCAATTTGCAGCCCTTTAGCTTCAATACTTTTTAAGATCTGAGGGTGGATAGAAAAAGTGTGGAAGGACAGACCAAGCCATCTCAATAGTTTCCGTTTACAGGAAAACTAAAAAGGGAGGGAGATGTAAGATCAAAGGCAAAAACACTGCCAAGAAAATCGTATTGTTTCTGAAAGTATCAAGCAATCATATGGGTCTGGAGAGAGCGCTTTTCGGTCACAGTTATTCTTAAATGCTAAAATTTGACGAGAAACTAAAAATATCTTCTTCAAGCAAAATGTTGAGCAATATGGTAAAACAGTCCTCCTCTTCAGGGACAATTTGTGCAAACACACACACACACACACACCAAATAAGTAAAATCAGAAACTGTGGCTTCCTGAAGACATTGTCAGTGACGGAACTTGAGGAAACCTTGTATAAACTTAATGGCAGATCACCACCATCCTGCGTCGTCACGCTCTTGTTATCACGTGCCAGCATCAGGAGCAATAACTCTTAATGGGAGTTTTTGCTTCCATGGTGAGCTGTTGTGACGCCAGATAACCCACAATTAATCATTCCCCTGGTGAGCTCTTACGCTGCCCCGGTTAGCGGAGGAGACTGGCCTCTGGAAATGGAGCATTAAGCGGTGAACGTGCTCTCAAAATGCCGTCGATAAGAGTGGCAGTTTTATACTTGAAGGATAAACAATATGCCCTGATTTTAAGAATATGTTATTCCTATTTTAACGATTATTCAATATGCACATACACACAGACATACATACATACACACGCATCCACACACACACACACACACACACACACACACACACACACACACACACACATATATATATATATATATATATATATATATATATATATATATATATATATATATATATATATATATATATATATATATTATATATATATATATATATACATTATAGGTGATGTTATAATGAAGTAATAATAAAGCCATCGTAAGCTCATAATCTAAAGAAATGAAAAATTAACAAAAGAAACGGTATGAAAATGGCTTTTAATTTATTATTTGTTGAAACTGGTAAATGATCAAGCTGTTGCAGTGGTCCCTTAAGACAATTAAGCAAGAATTCTTATCAACCTGGTAGGGGCTGTTTTTCTTCAGGCAGTCGGAAACAGAATCACGGCTTATCACTCTAATAACATTCCTGGAAAGTTGATTCCAGGCAAGACTAACACTGAGATTATACTCTCTCTATAATTGATGCAAGATGGAGGAGTGATTACTGTCAAGGAGACTGTTTAACTTGACAAGAAGAGTGAGTAATAATCTCCCTTCCGGGGACATCACGTTGCTTCCTGGCTTTGAGTTCAAACACAACCATAGCAGCAACATCCGAAATTGGTATTTCTGTTGCAAGTTCCAAATGAGCTGTCTTCTGCCTTGATGGCGTGACCTCTGTGTTTTATGAGGCCTGGGTTGTTGTTGGAGGCATTGCTTTAGACCAATGGGAATAGGAAAGAGGTTTCTCGAAAACTCAGTTGGTTTCCATACCATTGAGAACATACGACCCCCTCCCTGAAAAAGGTGAGACACATACTGGTCAGACTCTCCATGTTTTTGCCATAAGGGCCGGAAATATTCATTATACACACACACACACACACACACACACACACACACACACACACACACACACCCTAATATATATATATGGTAATTATATATATAGAGAGTTTCTATATATATATATATATATTTTATCTTGTGTGGTTGTGTGTGTGTGTGTGTGGAAATAATAGTCAGTAGATGCAGAAGTAATATTAATTGTCTCTCAATAGTTCACACTGCAGAAATTAAAGAACATTATGTTTATTTGTTATATATTTTATATATATATATATATATATATATATATATATATATATATATATATATATATATATATATATATATATATAACTTTTGCTTCATGGTTTCCAAATGCTCTTGCCTACAATGCACGAAATCTCTCAGTTGGTTTTCATACCATTAAAGCAAAATCCTTTCTGGAGCCGGTCCTCAACGATGGTAATTGCCAGAGAAATAAAAGCTATTTGTTTTTGCCAACTTTCTCGCTTCTAAGGGAATGGGTTCTTTGGGACCTCAGATCACGTGCGGGTCGAGAGGGCAAAGCTCAGGTTCAAAGCCTTTTCTAGCAGAGCAAAAATTTCTGGATAACATCATTAATTGGATGTCCTCACTAAACACTACATATATATTCATGTATGTACACTCTTTCATTTTTGAGACTTCATGAAGAGTTACTGAAAGTCCAGTACTCCTTTTGCATGTACTCTCTGGAGAATGGTGGTTAAATGATGCTGTTCCCAAAACTATTCAACGATATTGTCATTCTAGTTTAGCTAAGGAACGTATTATTTAATTTGCTTCGATCAAGAAACAAGCAAGTTTCTGTTGCATTAGTAGAGCATTACATATTACTTGCGCATCCAAAGCCCTTAGATCTGCAAAATATTTCACTCTCTCTCCCCTACAAGACGCAGCCACTTACGAACCCCTGTATATAGATATCGGTGTTTGATTTCTGACGTCATAGATTTATCACTTACTGCCCTTAATAAAAAATGCTTTTTCAGTCACAACCTTCAGAGATAAATGAGCGCTGCTGAGCACCTCCAAATAACCTTCTAAGAGATTTCATGAAAGATCATGATATTCCTTACAACCACTCGCTGGTGTCTTATGCTCGAAAGAAAAAAAGAAGCAAAACATTTTAATTGCTGAAAAAATTTTACCAAATTTGGTAGGAGTAATAACGTCATTATAACCTACAGGTAATCTTCGCAGGCGTTTGAGTACATTTCTGAACTCGTAAATGACTTGATTTGAAGTCATAAATCATATTACGATTTCCAGAACTATCAGAGCGATTTTCTCCAAAAAGAAGCCATTATCTTAAAAAACGCTACAATGACTTCCGTAACTGTAAGGAATTTTCTATGACCTCCAACAATTCTTCAACATATTTGGGACTAAAATATACTGATTCATCTCGAAATAGTCCCTCGAAATCCTCTTGTCTTTATACATATAATCTATATACATACATACATATATATATATATATATATATATATATATATATATATATATATATATATATATATATATATATATATATATATATATATATATATATATATATATATATATATATATATATATATATATATATATATATATATATGTGTATGTGTGTGTGTGTGTGTGTGTGTGTGTGTGTGTGTGTGTGTGTGTGTGTGTGTGTGTATGCGTGTGCATACATACACATGAGAGTGTCTGGATTAGTATAAAATTTGGTCTAATAAGTTTTGTATACCTGTTTGATAATCCTATGAATGAAGTGCTGAATGGAGTCACGGGGAGGATGAAAGTGAAGGAGCAACTTGTGGGACAGGTACAGAAGTCATGAATGGAGTGTGGAGTGACTGATGCTATCACATCATATGCAAATGATTAGTGATAGTGAAGAGAAGCTGCTGAGACTACGGAAGATTATGTGACACTAAACATGAATGTAGTGACTCATGAAGGTACCTGAGAACAACGTAATATATGATTGAAAGATGGAAAAGGCTGACTTTCTTAGAAGAGTATAAGTTAAAAAAAAGGGGGGTCTCTGCAAAAGCTTTTAAGGAGAAGAAACTTTATGGAAAAAATGTTGGTACACATCAAGTGAGTGTTCAACGTACTCTCCTTGATGGACATGAAGTGCGGAAGTCGAATGCACATAAGATAAGGAAGTAGAAAATATTTGAAAGAGTTACTGAACAGTATATGGAAAGCATAAAAGACTGCAACGAGGATTGAGAGGTGGATCAATATTCTTGACTAATCTGGACACATTAAGGAAATGGGTGTAGTTGTGTCTGAATATGTTTGTGCACATAATGTACCTTTTCCGATTTTCAGAATTTTGCTTTCCTTCATTTTCTTTAAAAACACTTTAATGAAATAATGAAAATTCGCCCGCATGCTTTCAATTGCTACCTTACATTTTACATGGAATATTATTTGCAATACTGCAGCGGCCCAAATAATAAGCACATCTGTTCACCTGCATCGGAACTATCGCCAGTGTTCTTTGCTAAAGTAGATTCGTCAGTCACTTTCCGTCGAAAGTTTCCACGAGTTGTTAAGAAACTGTCAGAGAGAAATTGACAGGTATTGACTTTGTCCTCGTTGAATATCAGGAGTTCTCCTTAAGACGACTGAAGGATTGAGGAAGTATTCAGCCTTTGGTTGCATTTGCGTCGAACAGATAATAGACGCCCAGTATCTCCATGAATTCTTGATTGCAGATGATTCCCGTCGTTGATAGATTTAGTTGGCAATCATTGGGCGATTTCAACATAACCACATTCCCAGTGGAAGTTTGACATCAGATAAGACCGAAGGGTTCAATGTTTAAGACCGTATGGTGAGGCAGTGACTTTCAAACTCTTGATATACGGTACTGAATTTGGAATTAGAAAAAACTTAGCTATCATTACAATACAAATTCCATATACCAAGAAGAACATGCACGGGTCAAAGTCAGTCCATTTACTGGGTCCTGACTCATTTCCTTATGTTAACGTCAAGTTTCTAATACAGTAACTACGTTAATACAGACTGTTATATAAATGCGTTGTGCAGAATCTTAAAGTAACGTCACCATCATAAGATATCTTCAGTCTTAATGGCGGTGCCGTGAGGAGACTATAATATTCTTCACTCGAATATCCTCATTGATCACATTCATTCTAAAGTGTCTCATCAAGTTTCAAAACTTCAACAGAAACTGGGAGTTTTTTTTTTTCTTTTATCTCAGTTTTCTCCAAATAAAGGCAAACAGTCTGTTCCTTTTGCTCTGGCATAATCTGAATGCTTTGCCTTTATCTCGGTTTCCTTCGCTCAGACGCCCGATGACTCCAGAATCCTCTACGATGACTTTCAAAAGCTGCATTTTCGTCTTACCCGCATTTTTTTTTTCTGAAAAGAAAACTATTGTGCCAGCTTTGTCTGTCCGTCCGCACTTTTTCTGTCCGAACTTTTTCTGTCCGCCCTCAAATCTTAAGAACTACCGAGGCTAGAGGGCTGCAAATTGGAATGCTGATCATCCACCCTCAAGTAATCAAATATACCAAATTGCAGCCCTCTAGCCTCAGTAGCTTTTATTTTTGTACGGTTAAAGTTAGCCATGATTGTGCTTCGGGCAACGCAACAACACAGACCACCACGGCCGGCTGAGAGTTTCATGGGCCGCGGCTTATACAGCATTATACCATAGCCACCGAGAGAAGGCCGGCTCGATGGGGGGAGGGGGGGGGACGGCGACAGGAAAGGTAGTTCTATGGCTGTGCTTTAATCCGCAGCCCGGTTGAACCTTCTGAAACATTTGTGAGACCTCTTGACTTGCTAAGGTAGAATTGATAATCATTCATAGAAAGCAAAGCAAATTACTTGAGGTTGATAAGTAAAAGAATTTTTTCAAATGATAAATAAAGATGTGATTTAAGGTTGGTAGAATTATAATGCTAGTAAAAATAGTACATTAAGATAAGTTATATGCATGTAAGTAAACAAAAGAAGCAATGACTTTACAAACCACAATCTTAATCATAAATTTGTGCTACAAATACCGAAAAAAAAATGCGTTTACTCTCTAGATCGTTATATGAAATGCTGAAAGTATTTTGGAGGAAACAATACCTTATTTTTTTTCGTAACAGTTACGAAAATAAGGTAGTTATTCAGGCTTAAGTCATTTTGAAAGTGTTGAGGCAGATTGTTAGTTTGTATAGTACAGGAAATAATCTGAAGATTATTTAAACAAATTATAGAAAAGTGTCAGGATAAGTCATTCCAAGAGATGGACACAATCAGAGTCACTGGAACAAAAAGACAAAAAAAAAAAAAAAAAAACACTGTTCATTAACCCTTTCACTCCCAATGCCTTCACAATTATCAAAAGGTTCTAAAGTTTCATATCCTTTTCTTTTACTTCATTGCCTGCAGAATAGACAGCTGTACTTTAAAAGACCAGGTTCTTCTTTTCCACTTAAAATTCTGCAATTCATTTGGGGACTACTTTCGAAAGTTTTTGCGAATTAAATAAAGATCAACCATTTAAAAGGACTGATGAAGAAAGACAGCATGAAATGTCTGAGGAAATCTCAGTGTTTTTTTCTTACAATTTTGATTTTTGTTTTGAGATGTTCCCGTTAAGGTACAATTAGATAAACACGTAAACATAACGATATGCAACAATTGATAACAACTGAGCAATAATTCAGTAAAAAAATCGCCTCATTATATCTTGTCATTAAGTCTGCGTAGCTTACTTTCAATTAGAAATAATACTTAATCTTCCCTAGGCCACATAACGGCATAGCCATTATTTTTATTTAAGACGATCATTACAGTTCGCGTAATTCCGCCAAAATTACGTGATGTTTTTCTTTCATTTGAATCGACATTGGAGTGTTGAAGGCTTCTAATTGAGGGTTTATGTTTCATGCATACCTGATTAACTGGGAAAAGAGAAGGGGTTTAATTAGATTAATTCCCATGTTGAACGGCATAATCATGAAGCAAAAGTCAGAGTTGAACTGTTTTGTTTCAAGCGAATGTGTGGAAGTCATTTCCGGTTTTATTACAAATCCCCCAGATGTATCAGAAACACAGCATTTAATTAGAATAATATTGATAATGATATTAAAAACTAGAAACAAACAGGTAAGCTGTAGTCTCCGAGAGGGGTAGTTATTTATGTTAGAACAGGAAGAACTAATGCCAAGACTTGTCCCTGTGTTGACTTCCCCATTATATCAGGCACCACCCTAAGATTAACTTTTGGGAATCGATTTCATCTACATGGACACCACCTTGGGAAAAAAGGTCAAAATGAAGCATGAAATAGCCAAGAATCTTCTTCAGGCCAAACATAAAAGGATTTCGTAAAACTGCATCGTCACAGGAACAGCAATGTCAGTAATGCGATGTCGATATCCGTAAGTGTTCTTATTGCTGTCAGATATTAAGTAACGAGATGAACTTCAGGAACTTCATATTAGCGCCATTCATGTCATGACTCTGGTTCAGTCGGCACAAACATTTATTACTTCAAATATTTCATAATTGCTCTTGACGTCAGGTTTTGTGGTCTTTTACGGCGTCCTGGTGATCAGCGAGTCACATGACGATGGAATATTAAAGATTAAGTGAGCTCAGGTGATACTGATGCTCGTGAACGGAATTTAAGCACTTGCTTTAAAAGAATATATATTACTGGCTTTTAAGAAGTTTATTTTTCCTTTAGTATTATATTACACATACACAAGTATTATATATATATATATATATATATATATGTGGGTATATATATATATATATATATATATATATATATATATATATATATATATATATATATATATATATATATATATATATATATATATATATATATATATATATATATATATATTATATATATATATATATATATATTATATAATATATATATATATATATATATATATATATCTATATATATATAATACTATAAGATATAAATAATATATATATATATTATATATATATATATATATATATATATATATATATATATATATATATATATATATAGCACTGCCATATACCAAACTCTTAATTTAGGATGAAGAATAAAAATACAGCACATTGCCTTAGCACTGCCTGACAAGGGAGGATTAATTGGCCTCTGTATCCGTTAATTGCACTCTGTATATCTCCCCCACTTACTCTCTTTGAACATGTGTCTCTGGGAAGCCCTTTGTTTTCAGGACACGAGGCTGGGAGGAGATTAATTTTTGGTGAGAGGCAGAATGAATCAGATTAGGAGAAAGGTGTGGCTCCTGTAGGAACACATGGAATGGCCCGCCCACGAGGTAACCCACGATTCAAATGATGCGCGCACGTAGAGGAACAACGCAAATCCCACCTGCATGAGGAAAGCATCATAATCCCTGACCCGAGGTCTTATAAGGGCCTGACCGAAGGAACGTGAGTTAGAGACATATCTGGACTTGAGCGAGACACACCTGCCCTTTGCGTTCCTGCCTCCTTCAGAGAGCCATGCCCTTACCACGCGGTCCTATCTTGTAGGAGGACTTAATATTCTTACAAGTGAAGTCCTTTGGCCCTCCTCCACCGTTATTACCCAAACTGAAGGTAAAGTGATCTGTTGCAAAGGTTCTTTCCATTCAGTCACACTGTTTTTAAATATCGCCAATAAACTTCCTAATTTAATTTCTATGTGCCAGTATTTCCAGTTGGTTCTTAGTCACGTAAAAATAAGTCTAATCCTTCGGGCCAGCCCTAGGAGAGCTGTTAACCAGCTCAGTGGTCTGGTTAAACTAAGATATACTTAACTTAAGTATTTCCATATTAACCTCGCCTCGTAAGAACAGTGTTGCGAAAATTCCAGTGTTTGAGTAATTACGTAAAATCGTGTGTTCAAGGCATCCTTGGTACCCTTTGTGCACTGCCTTGGCCTATGCATATTTTACTGTGCCCTTACTGGCCTTTAATTCGTAAATCTCTCCGTTCACAGAGGGATTCTTAGCTGTGGAATTCTTCCTTGATTGTGCATTGCCCTTCGTGAATCAGCATCGTCTCATCGACGGATCTACCTTCAAGTATTCATAGTTATAATTAATCTCTCAGACCTTCCCTGACTGTTTAATTCAATTCTTTTTCTGATTGGTCATTTAATGTAAATACGCGTGCTCTTAAACTTACCCTACAGTGTTTGCTTACAACAACCTTGTGAGTAGAGCCCTCAGCTCAGTTAAATTCCCCCTTTTTCCTTGTTTTTTACGATTACTGGAATCAGCAGCACTCAGATAATATACCAGTATTGAGGAAAGTGATGTAATCAAAGTTTTAGTCTATAACTGGCTCATGATAATATATATATATATATATATATATATATATATATATATATATATATATATATATATATATATATATATATATATATATATATATATATATATATATATATATATATATATATATATATATATATATATATATATATATATATATATTATATATATATATATGATATGATTTATATAGGGGACTATATATTTATATATTATATATATATACATATATATATATATATATATTTATATAATATATATATATTCCCTCTCGATTTATATAAATATGATTTAGGGGGACTGCGTTTTACGTTATCTTTGCTAACTATAGCCTTACAAAACACTCGGAAGACCACAAATAGTGTGCATCAAAGCAAAATTAATGAATGGAAGGTCGCCAAGTGACAATATGTTTCTTAACACCATTTTATTTTACACACACAAGATGGTAAATTTAGCAGTGGGAATGATGGACAACTCTCACTAAGATAAAACAAGCGAAAAAGGCACAAGCAAAATTTCAATGATTCTTGGGGAAACAAAATGTGCGTTACATTAATCCTGTTTCTCATTGCTACCACTTCGCTGACTTTATAGCACGGGAGTGAAAAAAAAATCGGCAGTTGCTCCACAGTTAACATAAGGAAAAGTCTTGGTCTTTGTGAAGTATTTTCCCATTTTCTTTCCTTCGATTTTTTTGTCCTTTAAAGTCGAACCTTCAATGACAGAAAAATGGTAATTCATCCACTTTGTTGTTTAGTTCGCTTTTTTGTAATGAGAATCGGCGCCAGAAGCGATTCTCAAAGACAAACGAAACGGTCTTGACACGTTCGATATTGAGGAGAAATTTTATTGGTTTTGCGAGTGGGAATAAATGCTGGAAGGACAACGTCTGTAGGCTGAAAATAAGAGAGAGAGAGAGAGAGAGAGAAAGGAGACATTGTGCTATATGGTCTATAAGTAGAAACTGTCTAAATTTTATCTGACCAAAGCGTCACATCGGAGAGAGTGCGGGACAGAGAGGAAATAAACCAGAGAGGAAAATGTGAGCCTGTGTTTCTACAAAACATAACTTGGATTTCTGTGAGAAAAGCTATAGGCACTCTAATTTACCTAAAAATTCAAGGAATGATTTCCTCCCATCTTTCTCGTTTGGGAAATGGGCAGAGACTGGAAATGTTTATTAATCCAGCTTCCTTGTCGCTCTTTTGGGTTATAAGACAGCAATAGAAATCGGCCACCTTAACGAGGCTGCACATTCAAAAAAATTGTTCTCTCTTAGGTTTCTTTATTAAGTCAGTTGACTTTCCATTAGGAATAAAGGCTGGGGCTTCTTAATTAGCCTCAGATGACGTAAAAAAATCAGAAGCATATAAATGCACAGACACAACACTTACTTATATAACAGGGACAACCCTTTCCCTTTTCCCTCCCCCTACATGCCGACTGTCTTTCAGAGATTTCCTGAGCAAAGCGGGGTCGTTCAGCTAATATATACTGTATATATATATATATATATATATATATATATATATATAAAAATATATATATATATATATATATATATATATATATAGCCACACACACACACACACACACACACACACACACACACAACAGCATATATATATATATATATATATATATATATATATATATATATATATATATATATATATATATATATATATATATATATATATATATATATATATATATATATATATAATGTATATTAGCTGACCTACCCAGCATTGCCCAGGAAATCTCTGAATGACAGTCTACATGTAGGGGAAAGGTAAAAGAAAAGGGAAATGGTTGTCCCTTTTATTCAGGTATTACTGTGGTGACTGTCCCTATTATCTGTTTATTACTGTGGTAACTGTCCCTTTTATTCAGGTAATACTGTGCAGTCTGTCATCTTTAACCAGGTAATACTGTGCTTTCTGTCACCTTTAACCAGGTATTACCGTACTGTCTATCCCTTTTACCCAGGTATTTCTTTCGTAACTCTCCATTTTATCCATGCATTACTATGATATCTGCCCCCTTTAACAAGGTATTACTGTGTTGTCTGCCCCCTTTAACAGATATTATTGTGCTGTCTGTCCTTTTTATCAAGATATTACTGTTCTGTCTGTCCCTTTTATCCAGGTATTAATATGCTGTGTGACACCTTTAACCAAGTATTACTGTACTGTCTGTCCCTTTTATCCCGGCATTACTGTGGTAACTGTCCCTTTTATCCAATCAGTACCATGCCGTCTGTCCCCTTTAACCAAGTATCACTATGCTGCCTGTCCCTATTGTCCAGGTATTCCTGTGGTGACTGCCCCTTTTGGCCAGGGATTACTGTGGTGGCTGCCCATTTTATCCAGTTATTACTTTTCTGTCTGCCCCCTTTATCCAGGTATTACTCTTGTGACTGTCCTTTTTATCCAGTTATTACTGTGTCCTTTATCCAGTTATTACTGTGGTGACTGTCCATTTTTTACTGTGGCTGTATTACTTTTACTGTATTCAGGAATTACTGTGCTGTCTGTCTTTTTATCCAGATATTACTGTGGTGACTGAAAAACATTTTCAACAATTTATTTTTAAGGTCTCGAGTACACGAAATGGAGTGTGATAAACCTATAGAGTTTGTTTACCACATGAATTACAAAGGGAAGTGGTAAGGGGATGGGGGAAGTGGAAGGAGTGGGGGTATGGGTTTGAAACTACCCTATTATCTATAGAAATAGAAATAAATTGTTGAAAATGCTTTTCAGTCACCACAGTAACACCTGGATAAAAAGGACAGACAACACAGTAATACCTGGAAAAAATGGACAGACAGCTTAGTAATTCCTGGTTAATGGTGACACGCAGTAATACCACGATAGTCACCTCAGTAACACCTGGATAAAAGGGACAGTCACAAGAGTAATACCTGGATAAAGGGGGCAGACAGAACAGTAATAACTGGATAAAAGGGACAGTCACCACAAGAATACCTGGATAATAGGGACAGATAGCACAGTAATACCTAGTTAAAAGAGACAGACAGCACAGTAATACTTGGTTAAAGGGGACAGTCAGCATAGTACTGCCTGGATGAAAGGGACAGACAGTACAGTAATACCTGGTTAAAGGTGACAAACAATACAGAAATACTTGGTTAAAGCTGTCAGACAGCACATTAACACCTGGGTAAAAGGGATAATCACCACATATATATATATATATATATATATATATATATATATATATATATATATATATATATATATATATATATATATATATATATATATATATATATATATATATATATATATATATATATATATATATATATATATATATATATATAAATATATATGACTATATATAGGAGCTGCCCAAGGGAAAACTGAATAACAACAGATAAACTCGAGATTTCTCTCTCTCTCTCTCTCTCTCTAATCTCTCTCATATCTCTCTCTGTCAATCTCTCTCTTCTCTTTTCTCTCTCTCTCTCTTGGTTAATAATTTAAACTCATTCATTAGCATTGTATGAGAACATTTGTCCTTTTTTATAAGAAATATCTAGACTATACTCTGTTATGCCTTTTTGCTTCTTTCCTGTTATATAGTGAACTGATGCAGTAGCTAGTCTTCCACCTCCTCATTAGTCAGCAAAATTTACTGGAAACGAATAGTATTGAATTTTGTCATCTTGTAAATAAAAATTAGATATTTCAATGTACGTATTTTTGGGGATTTTTTGAAAATAGTATAAGTACAATTTTTCTACCAATAAACTACAGCTCTTTATACATTTTCCTCTGTTTCACTGCTCTTTGTCATATCACACTTAACACGAATAGCAGTGAATTATATATCAAAAGATAGTCAATTTATTTTACTTTTGTGCTAAATAAAAAAAAAATTGAGGTATCTCTGTTTAGCGATTTTTGGTGAATTAAGAAAAAAAGTGGCAAAACATTTTCAAATAGGACTAACTTTAATGCATGATATGTATGCTTTGTATGGTTTTAGGGACGTTTTTCACATAGCATAATAAATTACAACTCATTAGATTTTACAATGGCCTGAAATTTATGAACGTAGCATAAGTATAAAGTTACATGGAAAGATAGCAAAAACTATCTTTATGCATGTTCGCACATCAACTATAGCAACCTGTACATAGCAAGGCTTGGTGAGCACCTGACTTTCAACTCATACCCTTTGGCAATGACGTAATCAGGTATCATAAACAAAAACATTCTCTTCGTGGAGGTATTAAGGCAAGCGGTTATTTATTGTTTTGAATAAATACATGTTGATGTGTTGATAAAAAGATAGAAATTAACTAAGAAATAACCTTAAACAAACATTTGTTTTTTCTTAAATGACGGGAATGCAGCAAAAGGTGCAAATTGACTGGTAGTCACCCTTCCAGTGTTGATGTTCACGGGTTGATGTAGTTGCCAGGTGTCCATTTCAAATAAAAGTGTGTGAATCACCGAATTTAAGTTGATGCTTCGTTTTATTCATGCATATTCTTTGTTCGCGATGGTATAAAAAATATTACTTAGTTCTTCAATCAAATTTATAGACGTGGGAAGGCCTAGATATATGGTTAACTGGCAAGCATTTTGCCCGCTGTCTCTTTCCACCTTTTCTGCTCATCACCACTCTGGTTGCCGATAATTAATTCCAAACCTCATTTAAACCGATATAGGTCTTCAAAACATATTATATTAATAATTGTCATATAATATATGATCAGAATTTAGGTAAATTCTGATAAAAAAACTGATGTTATGGGAGATTTATAGTTGCAGGTTAATCATACATCTGGAAGAAAACCTGGAGCACCTAAAGGAAAACCTGATGGAACTACTAAAAACGAAAATTTCATTTGTGATGTCTGTGTTTGTATGCCTGTCAAAGGGTAGGGTTTGAAACCCACCCTAGTATCTAAGTTGGGTCAAATGATGGCCATGTGTATTTTGAATTACATTGCATTTTTATGGCTGAATGAAGTAATTCTGATACATTCAAACACAATTCCTGTTTAATGGTTTTGGATATAATAAACTGATGATAGTGTTTGCAGGGTAGGAGTTTAATGATGTCACCAACAGAAAAGGTGGTGGTCTTCCACCCAGGCTACTGGTGACTCCCAATAACGTTACTGGAGAAAAGGTGAACAGCACCAGTAAAAACGAAAACTTCATTCAATTTGTCTGTTTGATGTCAATCACGGGGTATGGGTTTGATTTTGAGGTATAAACTTTCTGGGGCCAAATTTTGTCTGCTTCTGTCAATTGGTTTGGATTTCTATAGCATCCAAATATGCAAACATTCATGGTGTAAACATTCATATATATATATATACATATATATATATATATATATATATATATATATATATATATATATATATATATATATATATATATATATATATATATATATATATATATATGGGATCCTGGGAGAGAGAGAGGAGGGGACAAAACGGCATAAACTGACTGAATAAATAGGACCCTATGACCCTCTCTCTAATTATCGACGGCCTAGTTAACCGCCAAGCCTTTATTAAAGTAAATATTCCTAAAAAAAGGGGAAATTGCTGCTTTTAACGTTTATTACACCTAATTATGCATAATTCCCTTTGTTTCTCTTGATGGGTATCAAGATTTACAAATGTTTACTGATCTCCCTTTTGGCTATTTTTATTTTACGTTTCCTTTTTTAGTCTTTCAGTTTTGTACAGGAGATCTGGTCATGTAACTCTGAGGGAAAATGATTGCAGAGACAGATAAAATTGACCGATGTTATATGTTATGTTCATTATAATTGTAATGTAATAGATTTGACAAGGAACGAGAAAGATTGTTATGATGCAAACAACTATGAATTCCGATTAAAGTCTCAGAAATCACATTTGCCTCTCTCTCTCTCTCTCTCTCTCTCTCTCTCTCTCTCTCTCTCTCTCTCTCTCTCTTCTCACTCTGTTCTCGAGTTTAATGGGTAAGTTTCACTGCCATTAAAAATAAAATAAACACGTTATTTCAAAATTAAACAATACTCTTTAAAGTTTATTGTAATATTATTTATACTTTAGCCTAAATAAAATGAAAAACAATTTTTTTCGTTTATTGGTTCTCAACGTAAAAAAAAGAAAATCCTCAGGCCATGACCTGCAGAAAGTTAATTGTTCATTGTCTTTTAAATCGTCCGATGGGAAAGTTCTCTCTCTCGGTCTGTCTTCTCTTTTTTTTTTTTTTTTATAAAATGAAAACATACAGATATAGTTAAAATTTTCACATGAACACTTCTAGTTTTCGGGTATATTCTTTAAACTTTCACTGAAAATATTAGGGGTAAATATATTTTGAGTTAAAACTAAATCTACTTTTTAATTCAGAAAGGAACATTGCTAAAATCCGTAAATCCTTTCCTTACCCCAGCATTTCGAAACAAAAGATTGGTGTCACCCTAATAACTTTCAGTCTGCAAGATGGTCTTTCTGTCCTTCTTCCACGGGAACATTTTAGTGCTAGTTCCGTTGGGCTCAGATTTGAGTCCCTCCTCCACTGTGGCACCTCCACCAACTGTCAGGTAATTTCTTCTTTCCTTTCTTCCTTTTTTCTTGAAATCCTCAGCTGAAAACCCTTTCTTTTAATCAAAAACTTCTATAATATCTTTACCAATCTTGTCCAAAGTAACCCCCAAAAAGACAGTGCTATAGGAAAAGGTGGTAAATAAATAAGTAAATAAGCAAAAGGACGATTTTGGAAGTTATATTATTAATCACATTGAAAAATTAAGAATTATGAATAAATCAGGGATAAATACAGCTTTATCTACATGAATTATAATAAAAACAAATAAATTGTTTGTAAGGAAAAGAATATTTTATATGAAAAATGTAAAACTATTTACAATCGTTATACCTTAACATTTTGTAAACAAAAATCCCATTATAAATAAAACCAAAGAAAATGTATGGAAAATTAAAAGCGCAGTTCGATCAAACCAGTATCGAAATTAAGTTATTTCGTTCGCTGTAGAGATAATATAAGAATGTCATTGATTCATGCGTTTGCATAGACTCAGCGTTCTATTTTGATCAATTCTGCTCGCAATTTCAAAATGATTTTATTCCATTTTCTAGGTCTTGATGTTTGTTTCCTGTGTGTGAATTTATTCATTTTTTTATATCGAAAGCTTACCATTTCGATCTTGTTAATAGTTCCAAATGTTTTCCAGTTCTTTGACAGCCTTAAAGTCTTTATACCTCTTGAAAAACCACTATTTAATCAAACCTGCGAATGTTGGAAGATTTCTAATAAAATCAATTCATATTGTTCCACAGTTCTTGAATAAAATTAGATGCGTTAATTCTACAGCTTTATCTGCATGTATTCTTTTAGTTTTCAAGTAATTAACAACTTGTTTATAAGTTACATACATACATACATATATACATATATATATATATATATATATATATATATATATATATATATATATATATATATATATATATATATATATATATATATATATATATATATATATATATATATATATATATATATATATATATATATATATATATATATATATATATATATGTATATAGAATTGAACTGAATCCTTTATTCCAGCTATAAGCCATATACATTAGATAAAATTTTTAAATATACATTTCTTTACAAAAGACTTTACAGAGAATATTGCATAAATATTCATACCTTTATAAAGTATAATTTCACATTTACTAAAAAACCTTTTTTTAAGTCTTAGTAAAATGCATAATATAAAAATAACTATTATAAACTAGACATCTAATTGTTTACTTCAGTGCCTCACTAAAAAATGAGATTACTCCATTTTGAAAATGTAGTTGGCCCTCTAAAAAAATAGCACAATTAAAAACTGCTTAGCCGAAGGAACAAACTAACTGTATTTAACATAAAAGTTCTTGGAATGTAGGAATACCCAATTTAACAATATGTCCAGAAATACCACAGAACCTGTCAATATTCATGAAACGTCTCAGTGAATTATTATAACAGACAAGAAGTTTGTTCAGAGTTTCCTTTCTGCTTTCCAGCGCGAGTGGAATGCCATAGAGCGAGGTGCAGAAAGATTTAAACAGGTGAACTTTAACATTATTGTCACGCATGAAAACTCCGGAGCAACAGATTGCTTCTCATACACTGACCGCGGTATAATGAGGTGATATGCTCATCGTCCTTAAGGTCACAGTGGATATGCATACCCAAGTATCTGAAGGACTGGACAACTTCCAACTTCTCTCTATCCAAGTACAATTCCTGATCTCCATCGTTAATGCATCTTTTCGGTTTAACTGTCATTCCTTTGGTCTTTTCAGAGTTAACCATAAGGTGCTCTTCTTCCAAATACAGTATGCACGAGTCGATTTGCTTTTGTAAGGATTTTACAGGACTAAGTAATATTAAGTCATCAGCATATAAAATATGATTAATTCTGTTCTCACCTATAGTACAACCTCCCACATTTTTCAAATACTTTCTACTTAAATCGTCCATATAAATAACAAATAATAAAGCAGACAGAACGCCGCCTTGACTAGTGCCACATTTTGTTTGAAAAGGTGAGGAAAGGGAATTTCCCCATTCCCCATGTTACGCTAAACCTTTTGGTTGCATACCAGTTTTCAGTATTTCTATTATGCAAAGTGGTACTTTTCTCTGCCTTAAAATATCAAACATCTTGTTATGGCAAACGCGGTCGAATGCTTTTGAGAGGTCCATGAAACAAAGAAAAACGGGAGTATTGTTAGAACAATACAACTCTACAGTTTGTTTGAAGAAAATCAAAGCCATATCTGTGCTATGAGAGGTTTTATAAGCAAATTGGTTATCCGTTGTTTCAAAATATTTCTGACATCTCAGTAAAATTATATGATTCGAATAGTTTTGATATAATGGACAGCTAAAGCTATTGGTCTGTAATTAGACATATCTGATAGACTTTTCTGCTGGTCTTCATTAGAGAACATATTTTGATGTTAGTCAAAATTTCTGGCATGTAACTGTAAGTGTGAGTAAGTAAAAGAATGAATATGATGGGAAAAAAGAGTTAAAAGAAGAAGAAGAAGAAGAAGAAGAAGAAGAAGAAGAAGATGAGCATATTCTAAATGTTCTCCAGTTACATTATCTAGTCCCGGGGCGCTAGTTAATGACAGCCTATGCAAAGCCTCTTTCACGTCACTTACAGAAACTCTCGGAATTTCGGTGACATTAAGTGGCCTACGGCCATCCATAGGAGGGTGAATATATATATATATATATATATATATATATATATATATATATATATATATATATATATATATATATATATATATATATATATATATATATATATATATATATATATATATACATATATATATATATATATATATATATATATATATATATATATATATATATATATATATATATACATATATATATATATCATACATATATATATATATATATATATATATATATATATATATATATATATATATATATATATATATATATATATATATATATATATATATATATATATATATACATATATACATATATATATATATATATATATATATATATATATATATATATATATATATATATATATATATATATATATATATATATATATATAAGTTAAAACTGAAGAATAAAAATACAGCGCATTACTTACCACTGCCTGACAAGGAGGACGAAAGGAATATTGGCCTCCCTAAATCCGTTAATTGCACTTTGTATATCTCCCCACTTCTCTCTTTGAACATGTGACTTGGGAAGCCTTTTATTTTCAGGACACGGGGCTGGAAGGAGATTAATTTCTGGTGAGAGGCAGAGTAAACTAGATTAAGAGAGAGGTGTGGCTCCTGCAGGAACACCTGGAATGGGCTCGCTCACGAGGTGACCCACGATTCAAATGATGCGCGCACGTAGAGGAACAACACAAACCAAACCTACATGAGAAAAGCATCATAATCTCTGACCCGAGGTCTTATAAGGGCCTGGACTGAAGGAACGAGAGTTAGAGACATAGCTGGACATGAGCGACACATCTGTCCTTTTGCATTCCTGCCTCCTTCAGAGAGCCATGCCCCTGCGTGGTCCCATCTTGTAGGGGCCTTAATGTTCTTACAAGTGAAGTCCTTTAGCCCTCCTCCACCGTCATTACCCACGCTGAAGGTGGGCAAGTGATGTGTTGCAAAGGTTCTTTTCATTCAGTCACACTGTTTTAATTCTCGTCCTGTACGTCCTAATTTCATTTCTAAGTGCCAGTATTTCCATATTAACCTCGCCTTGTTAGAACAGTGTTACGGAAATTCCAGTGTTTGAGTAATCACTTAAAATCGTGTGTTCAAGGCATCCTTAGTACCCTTTGTGCACCGCCGAGTCCTATGCATATTTTACTGTGCCCTTACTGCCATTTAATTCGTAAATCTCTCCGTTTACAGAGGATCCTTAGCCGGAATTCTTCCTTGATTGTGATTTGCCCTTCGTGGATCAGCATCGTCGCAGCGATGTATCAACCTTCAAGTGTTCATAGTTATAATTAATCTCCCAGACCTTGCCTTCTGTTAAATTCATTTCTTCTTCTGATTGGTCATTTAATGTAAATATATGTACTCTTAAACTTACCCTGCAGCGTTTGCTTACAACTACCTTGTGAGTAGAGCCCTCAGCTCAGTTAAATTCCCCATTTTTCCTGTTTTTTTACGATTACCGGAATCAGCAGCAGTCAGATAATATACCAGTATTGAGGTAAGTAACGTAATCAACTTTTAGTCTATAACTGGCTCACAATAAGCATTTCAGGTAAAATCATACATACATATATATATATATATATATATATATATATATATATATATATATATATATATATATATGACTTCCGAGGGGGACTGCGTTTTACGTTATCTTTGCTAACTATAGCCTTACAAAACACTCGGAAGACCGCAAATAGTGTGGATCAAAGCAAAATTAATGAATGGAAGGTCGCCAAGTGACAATATGTTTCTTAACACCATTTTATTTTACACACACCAGATGGTAAATTTAGCAGTGGGAATGATGGACAACTCTCACTAAGATAAAACAAGCGAAAAAGGCACAAGCAGAAATTCAATGATTCTTGGGGAAACAAAATGTGCGTTACATTAATCCTGTTTCTCATTGCTACCACTTCGCTGACTTTATAGCACGGGAGTGAAAAAAAAAAAAATCGGCAGTTGCTCCACAGTAAACATAAGGAAAAGTCTTGGTCTTTATGAACTATTTTCCCATTTTCTTTCCTTCGATTTTTTTTTGTCCTTTAAAGTCGAACCTTCAATGACAGTAAAATGGTAATTCATCCACTTTCTTGTTTAGTTCGCTTTTTTGTAATGAGAATCGGCGCCAGAAGCGATTCTCAAAGACAAACGAAACGGTCTTGACACGTTCGATATTGAGGAGAAATTTTATTGGTTTTGCGAGTGGGAATAAATGCTGGAAGGACAACGTCTGTAGGCTGAAAATATGAGAGAGAGAGAGAGAGAGAGAGAGAGAGAGAGAGAGAGAGAAGAGAGAGAGAGAGAGAGAAAGGAGACATTGTGCTATATGGTCTATAAGCAGAAACTGCTTGAATTTTATCTGACCAAAGCGTCACATCGGAGACAGAGAGGAAATAAACCAGAGAGGAAAATGTGTGCCTGTGTTTCTACAAAACATAACTTGGATGTCTGTGAGAAAAGCTATAGCCACTCTAATTTACCTAAAAATTCAAGGAATGATTTCCTCCCATCTTTCTCGTTTGGGAAATGGGCAGAGACTGGAAATGTTTATTAATCCAGCTTCCTTGTCGCTATGGTAACCGAGTATTATAACAGTTCTCTTTCTTTTGGGTTATAAGACAGCAATAGAAATCGGCCACCTTAACGAGGCTGCACATTCAAAAAAATTGTTCCCTTTATTAAGTCAGTTGACTTTCCATTAGGAATAAAGGCTGGGGCTTCTTAATTAGCCTCAGATGACGTAAAAAATCAGAAGCATATAAATGCACAGACTCACACACACTTATATAACAGGGACAACCCTTTCCCTTTTCCCTCCCCCTACATTTAGACTGTCTTTCAGAGATTTCCTGAGCAAAGCGGGGTCGTTCAACTAATATATACTGTATATATATATATATATATATATATATATATATATATATATATATATATATATATATATATATATATATATATATATATATATATATATATATATAGCATACACACACACACACACACACACACACACACATATATATATATATATATATATATATATATATATATATATATATATATATATATATATATATATATATATATATATATATATATATATATCGTATATATATATGACCTACCCAGCATTGCCCAGGAAATCTCTGAATGACAGTCTACATGTAGGGAAAGGGAAAAGAAAATGGAAATGGTTGTCCCTTTATTCAGGTATTACTGTGGTGACTGTCCCTTTTATCTGTTTATTACTGTGGTAACTGTCCTTTTATTCAGGTAATACTGTGCAGTCTGTCACCTTTAACCAGGTAATACTGTGCTTTCTGTCCCTTTACCCAGGTATTTCTTTCCCTTTTACCCAGGTAACTTTCGTCTCATTTTATCCATGCATTACTATGCTATCTGTCCCCTTTAACAAGGTATTACTGTGTTGTCTGCCCCCTTTAACAGATATTATTGTGCTGTCTGTCCTTTTATCAAGATATTACTGTTCTGTCTGTCCCTTTTATCCAGGTATTAATATGCTGTGTGACACCTTTAACTAAGTATTACTCTACTGTCTGTCCCTTTTATCAAGACATTACAGTGGTAACTGTCCCTTTTATCCAATCAGTACCATGCCGTCTGTCCCCCTTTAACCAAGTATCACTATGCTGCCTGTCCCTATTGTCCAGGTATTCCTGTGGTGACTGCCCCTTTTGGCCAGGGATTACTGTGGTGGCTGCCCATTTTATCCAGTTATTACTGTTCTGTCTGCCCCCTTTATCCAGGTATTACTCTTGTGACTGTCCTTTTTATCCAGTTATTACTGTGGTGACTGTCCATTTTATCCAGGTATTACTGTACTGTCTGTCGCCATTAACCAGGAATTACAAAGCTGACTGTCCCTTTTTTCCAGGTATTACTGTGCTGTCTGTCCTTTTTATCCAGATATTACTGTGGTGACTGAAAAACATTTTCAACAATTTATTTTTAAGGTCTCGAGTACACGAAATGGAGTGTGATAAACCTATAGAGTTTGTTTACCACATGAATTACAAAGGGAAGTGGTAAGGGGGATGGGGGAAGTGGAAGGGAGTGGGGGTATGGGTTTGAAACCTACCCTATTATCTATAGAAATAGAAATAAATTGTTGAAAATGCTTTTCAGTCACCACAGTAACACCTGGATAAAAAGGACAGACAACACAGTAATACCTGGAAAAAATGGACAGACAGCTTAGTAATTCCTGGTTAATGGTGACACGCAGTAATACCACGATAGTCACCTCAGTAACACCTGGATAAAAGGGACAGTCACAAGAGTAGTACCTGGATAAAGGGGGCAGACAGAACAGTAATAACTGGATAAAAGGGACAGTCACCACAAGAATACCTGGATAATAAGGACAGATAGCGCAGTAATACCTAGTTAAAAGAGACAGACAGCACAGTAATACTTGGTTAAAGGGGACAGTCAGCATAGTACTGCCTGGATGAAAGGGACAGACAGTACAGTAATACCTGGTTAAAGGTGACAAACAATACAGAAATACTTGGTTAAAGCTGTCAGACAGCACATTAATACCTGGGTAAAAGGGATAATCACCACAGTAATATTATATATATATATATATATATATATATATATATATATATATATATATATATATATATATATATATATATATATATATATATATATATATATATATATATAAAATAACTGACTAACCAGGAAAACAACAGATAAACTCTCTCTCTCTCTCTCTCTCTCTCTCTCTCTCTCTCTCTCTCTCTCTCTCTGCTTATAATTTAAACTCATTCATTAGCATTGTATGAGAACATTCGTCCTTTTTTATAAGAAATATCTAGACTATACTCTGTTATGCCTTTTTGCTTCTTTCCTGTTATATAGTGAACTGCTGCAGTAGCTAGTCTTCCACCTCCTCATTAGTCAGCAAAATTTACTGGAAACGAATAGTATTGAATTTTGTCATCTTGTAAATAAAAATTAGATATTTCAATGTACGTATTTTTGGGGTATTTTTTGAAAAATAGTAACCACTACCAATAAACTACAGCTCTTTCATACATTTTCCCTCTGTTTCACTGCTCTTTGTCATATCACACTTAACACGAATAGCAGTGAATTATATATCAAAAGATAGTCAATTTATTTTACTTTTGTGCTAAATAAAAAAAAAAAGAGGTATCTCTGTTTAGCGATTTTTGGTGAATAAAGAAAAAAAGTGGCAAAACATTTTCAAATAGGACTAACTTTAATGCATGATATGTATGCTTTGTATGGTTTTAGGGACGTTTTTCACATAGCATAATAAATTACAACTCATTAGCTTTACAATGGCCTGAAATTTATGAACGTAGCATAAGTATAAAGTTACATGGAAAGATAGCAAAAAACTATCTTTATGCATGTTCGCACATCAACTATAGCAACCTGTACATAGCAAAGCTTGGTGAGCACCTGACTTTCAACTCATACCCTTGGCAATGACGTAATCAGGTATCATAAACAAAAACATTCTCTTCGTGGAGGTATGTAAGGCAAGCGGTTATTTATTGTTTTGAATAAATACATGTTGATAAAAGATAGAAATTACCTAAGAAATAACCTTAAACAAACATTTTATTCTCCTAAATGACGGGAATGCAGCAAAAGGTGCAAATTGTCTGTTAGTCACCCTTCCAGTCTTGATGTTCACGGGTTGATGTAGTTGCCAGGTGTCCATTTCAAATAAAGGTGTGTGAATCACCGAATTTAAGTTGATACTTCGTTTTATTCATGCATATTCTTTGTTCGTGATAGTATAAAAAATATTACTTAGTTCTTCAATCAAATTTATAGACGTGGGAAGGCCTAGCTATAAGTTAACTGGCAAACATTTTGCCCGCTGTCTCTTTCCACCTTTTCTGCTCATCACCACTCTGGTTGCCGATAATTAATTCCAAACCTCATTTAAACCGATATAGGTCTTCAAAACAATTATATTAATAATTGTCACAAATTATGATCAGAATTTACGTAAATTCTGATAAAAAACTGATGTTATGGGAGATTTATAGTTGCAGGTTAATCATACATCTGGAAGAAAACCTGGAGCACCTAAAGGAAAACCTGATGGAACTACTAAAAACGAAAATTTCATTTGTGATGTCTGTGTTTGTATGCCTGTCAAAGGGGTAGGGCTTTGAAACCCACCCTAGTATCTAAGTTGGGTCAAATGATGGCCACATGTATTTTGAATTACATTGCTTTATGGCTGAATGAAAGTAATTCTGATACATTCAAACACGCCTGTTTAATGGTTTTGGATATAATAAACTGATGATAGTGTTTGCAGGGGTAGGAGTTTAATGATGTCACCAACAGAAAAGGTGGTGGTCTTCCACCCAGGCTACTGGTGACTCCCATAACGTTACTGGAGAAAAGGCGAACAGCACCAGTAAAAACGAAACTTCATTCAATTTGTCTGTTTGATGTCAATCACGGGGGTATGGGTTTGATTTTGAGGTATAAACTTTCTGGGGCCAAATTTTGTCTGCTTCTGTCAAGTGGTTTGGATTTCTATAGCATTGCAAACATTCACTATATATATATATATATATATATATATATATATATATATATATATATATATATATATATATCCTGGGGGAGAGAGAGGAGGAGACAAAACGGCATAAACTGACTGAATAAATAGGACCCCTATGACCCTCTCTCTAATTATCGACGGCCTACTTAACCCCCCCAGCCTTTTTTAAAGCAAATATTCCTAAAACAAGAAGAAATTGCCTTCTTTTAACGTTTATTACACCTAATTATGCATAATTCCCTTTGTTTCTCTTGATGGGTATCAAGATTTACAAATGTTTACTGATCTCACTTTTGGCTAATTTTATTTTACGTTTGGTTTTTTAGTCTTTCAGTTTTGTACATTAGATCTGGTCATGTAACTCTGAGGGAAAATGATTGCAGAGACAGAATAAAATTGACTGATGTTATATGTTATGTTTATTATAATTGTAATGTAATAGATCTGACAAGGAATGAGGAAGATTGTTATGATACGAACAGCTATGAATTCCGATTAAAGTCTCAGAAATCACATTTGCCTCTCTCTCTCTCTCTCTCTCTCTCTCTCTGGGTAAAGTTTCACTCTAAATACTCGTTGGGAACAAAATAAACATGTTCTTAAACAATACTTTGTTTATTGTAATATTATTTATGCACTTTGGTTAAGAAATGAAAAACAATTATTTTTCGACCGGCCAATGAAGAATAAGAAAATCGCTTATTGACCTGGTGAAAGAAATTGTTCATTACCTATAAATCGTCCGGTTCGGACTCCAGTCTTTTTTATATAAAATGAAAACATAAGATAGTCCACTGAACACTTGTTTTAGGTATATTCACACTTTCACTGAAAAGATCTCATTTTGAGTTGCTAAATCACGTCAGAAAGGTAAAAAATTAAATCCTTCCTCGCCCCAGCTGTTAGGATTGAGCTGTTAACCAGTCTGAAGATGGTCTGGTTAAACTTAGGATATTCCACTGGGCTCAAACTTTTAACTCTCTCTCTCTCTGTCAGGTCTCTCTCTCCTCTCTTCTCTCTCTCTCTCTTCGAAATTTTCAGCTGAAAACCCTTATGGATAAAATCAAAAGTCTATGCCAAGAGAAAAGAGAAAAGTAACCTGCAAAAGTCAGAAGCAAAATAAACAAAAGTAAACAAAAAAGGAACAACATTTACTTTGAAAATTTATTATAATAAATCAGGGATAAATATGAGCTATGAGATTTAAAACAAAACGAAATAAATTCGAAAAGGAAAAGAACATTTTATGTGAAAAATGTAAAACTTTTTACAATCATATACATCAACATTTCGAAACAAAAAGTAAAGGTGAATAAAACGACAACGAAAATATGGAAATTTAAAATCTCTTCTCACACGTATCCGAAATTAAGTTATTTCGCTTGCTGTGGAGATAATATAAAAATGTATTTGATTCACCTTTTCCTAGTTGAATAGCACCTACAATTCCGCTCGCAATTTAAAATGATTTTATTCCATTTTCTAGGTCCTGAGCTTTTCCCTCTTTCTTTTATTCCAAACTTTTTTTTTAATATCTTTACCATTTCTATCTTGTTAATAGTTTCCTAGTTTTTCCAGTGCTTCTGACAGCATTAGTATCCTCTTGAATTCACTTTTTAATCAAAAAGCCGATGTTGGAAGATTTCTAATATTAATCAATTCATATTGCAGAGTTCTTGCATAAAACCTTATTGCGTTAATTCTACAGCTTTATCTACATGTATTCTTTTAGTTTTCAAGTAATTAAGTTGTTTGTAAGTTACATACATACTTATATATGTCATATTTCATTTATGCCACAGTTAAGTAAACTACGTTTCTTAGTAAATCTAAGATAATTCCCATTATATATACCTGTATCGCATATGAAAGGAATGCTATATATAATATCAGTTCGATCAAACCAGATAAACGTCATCGATAAGTACCTGTATAGTGTCTATAAAGACAGTGCGTCATCATACATTATATGCGTTTGCATAGACTAGCGTTCTCTTTGATCAGAGCTGGAGGCATAGTCACGTAGCCGTGGGAAGTCCTATATGAACGAGGTCATATGTTTGTTCGTGTATGTATAATCTTAGTCTTGCTGTGTAAAGTGTGAAAGCTTAGATATTAGATCGACATGGGAGATCATCCTGTATAGACCAAATGTATTCCTTTTGTATAAAGTCTTTATTATACAAGAAAAACCACTATGGAGTTTGTCTGAAATCCTGCAGAATATTGGTCTGATCTTCCAAAAAAACAGTCTTGTTCCACAGCCATGAAGAAAATAAAGATGTCACAAACCAAACTCTGACTGAGTTCCAAACACAGTCCTATAACTAAAACACAGAGGGAATTTCTGATGAAATATATATACATATAACATATATATATATATATATATATATATATATATATATATATATATATATATATATATATATATATATATATATATATATATATATATATATATATATATATATATATATATATATATATATATATATATATATATATATATATATATAATATATATATATATATATGTATATATATATATTGAACTGAATCCTTTATTCCAGCTATAAGCCATATACATTAGATAAATTTTTTAAATATACACTTCTTTACAAAAGACTTTACAGAGAATATTTCATAGATATTCATACCTTTATAAAGTATAATTTCACATTTACTAAAAAACCTTTTTTTAAGTCTTAGTAAAATGCATAATAAAAACAACTATTATAAACTAGGATCTAAAAAAAATACAGATTACTTCATTTCACTAAAAAATGTTGTTACCCATTTAAAATGTAGTACAATTAAAAAATAGCACAATTAAAATTTGTCTTACTTAGCCGAAGGAACAAACTAACTGTATTTTTCATAAAAGTTCTTGGAATGTAGGAATACCCAATTTAACAAAATGTCCAGAAATACCACAGAACCTGTCAATATTCATGAAACGTCTCAGTGAATTATTATAACAGACACGAAGTTTGTTCAGAGTTTCCTTTCTGCTTTCCAGCGCGAGTGGAATGCCATAGAGCGAGGTGCAGAAAGATTTAAACAGGTGAACTTTAACATTTTGTCACACATAAAACTCCGGAGCAACAGATTGCTTCTCATACACTGACCGCGGTATAATGCGGTGATATGCTCATCGTCCTTAAGGTCACAGTGGATATGCATACCCAAATATCTGAAGGACTGGACAACTTCCAACTTCTCTTTATCCACGTACAATTCCGATCTCCATCGTTAATGAATCTTTTCGGTTTAACTGTCATTCCTTTGGTCTTTTCAGAGTTAACCATAAGGTGCTCTTCTTCCAAATACAGTATGCACGAGTCGATTTGCTTTTGTAAGGATTTTACAGGACTAAGTAATATTAAGTCATCAGCATATAAAATATGATTAATTCTGTTCTCACCTATAGTACAACCTCCCACATTTTTCAAATACTTTCTACTTAAATCGTCCATATAAATAACAAATAATAAAGCAGACAGAACGCCGCCTTGACTAGTGCCACATTTTGTTTGAAAAGGTGAGGAAAGGGGTTTTCCCCATTCTCCATGTTACTCTAAACCTTTGGGTTGCATACCAGTTTTCAATATTTCTTTTATATAAAGTGGTACTTTTCTCTGCCTTAAAATATCAAACATCTTTTTATGGCAAACGCGGTCGAATGCTTTGAGAGGTCCATGAAACAAAAAAACCGGCGATATTGTTAGAACGATACAACTCACAGTTTGTTTGAAGAAAATCAAAGCCATATCTGTGCTATGAGAGGTTTTATAAGCAAATTGGTTATCCGTTGTTTCAAAATATTTCTGACATCTCAGTAAAACTATGCACTCGAATAGTTTTGATTTAATGGACGGTAACGCTATTGGTCTGTTATTAGACCTATCTGATAGACTTTTCTGCTGGTCTTCCATTAGAGAACATATTTTGATGTTAGTCAAAATTCCTGGCATGTAACTGTGGGTAAGTAAAGGAATGTATGAAAAAGAGAGGTGAATAAATAGGGTAGATGGGAAAAAAGCACGTTAAAAGAAGAAGAAGAAGTAAACAAACAGGAAGAAGGATGAGCATATTCTAAATGTTCTCCAGTTACATTATCTAACCCCGGGCGCTAGTTAATGACAGCCTATGCAAAGCCTCTTTCACGTCACGTACAGAAACTCCCGAAATTTCGGTGACATTAACTGGCCTGCGGTCATCCATAGGAGGGTGACCTTCTCCTGACATTATGTTGGCGTTATGTTCACTCCAACACTCAGCTATTTCCTTTTCCCCCCGATAAGCCGTTCATTTGAACAGGCAGTTTTAGCACCTTTTCTCTTACTTTATTAATCGTTCGCCATGGTCTTTTCCTCTCTATGTCTTTGACCATCTTGTTTCTTAATATCACATCCTTCATTCCTTTTACTATTTTTAAGGCAATATTATTAAAGTCTTTCTTAGACGCGGCCATTTGCTTATATGCAACACCGCTTCTAGGGCACCCTACATTGCGCCAAAACAAGTATTTTTCTTTTGATGTTTTATAAAAATTTAATAAAATCGTTCCATCCTGGAACATTATATGACTTCCTATTTGAATTAAATGACTTTTTCTCCTTCTGCTATTGAAAAGAGCATAAATTATATCCTCAGCAAACAACTTAATAATTTAAAGTAAATTCCTCTTGTTTGAACAACATTTTTCATTTCACAAAAAAGCAACTGCGATTTCAATCTGTTTTATTGCAGTCTCAGTTTTAGTTGGTGATCTTTGTCTGTTGCCTATTTCATATCGAACACCTCGAGCTGTTTGTTCCACTAAAGACTCCACAGGTGATCAGAACCGAAAGGTTTATGATCTGAACGATCATAATGAATCTTAAACAGAGAGAGAGAGACGACCGAAAGCGAATCAGGACAGACCACAAGGTCCAGCATCTGGTATCATGTCCTGAGGAGTCACTCACCCAGGTGTGCGAATCGACAGGTAGTCCCGCTACATCTGCCATGCAGTAACTGTATTCGCTACACCACCCCTTGAGCTCCCTACCAAAGTCCCCGGTGGGATGGGCATTAAAACCTCCGAGTGCAATAACATGGCTATTAATATGCTCTTTTAAGAGACAATTCACCTTCCCTAAAATATGTACGTAATCCTCGAAATCTGATCCATTATAATAAGGCATATAAGAGCTGACTAACCTGATGTGTTTGCAATATGTATTCTCAATTCTTCTTCTGCTTCTGAGGGCCGAAGCCTTGAGACAAAAAGTGGCAAACTCGTCATTGGTTCAGCTGCCAACAACCCAGTTCCCTCATTCGTTCCAATAATTATACCTTTCCTTATCCGACTTCTTGGTCTACTTTGTCGAATATGCAAAACATTTTCCTTCCCCAGATGACTCTTTTGCTTGCTTTTCTGCCAACGTTGAGTTTGGAAGCCGTTTACCCTGTTTCACCTTCCTTACTTATTTCTTTAGATGAGGAGAGGGCATCAGGGGCGCCATGTTGAAAAGTATCATGAGGGTCCCGAAGAGAGAAACACAGAGATGGCTTCTCCTTTGCAGCCTCCAAAGCTCCTCTTGCCTGGTGGTTGAAATTGGTTTAAGAGACGTTCCTGCATATCGATAACCTCTCTTTCGGACATTCTTTCCTCTGAGTATTACCAGATTCCCCACCGCAACTTGCTCCTCTTTCTCTCTATCTTCTCCATACGCTCATTAAGTTTCATATTGATGCAGATCAGATGTAACCTCTGAGCGAAGCGAACTTAAGACCTTCATCACTGTTGCTATGTCTATGTGGCCCATCGTTGTAGGTGGTACTTGAGTGCATTTACTAATACAAAAGGTAACATCCTTAGGTGCTGGTTTTTGACAAATAAAATCCATCCTCCGACGAATATTATTTTCTTTTCTTCTGGTACCTCTGTACTCCTTTTTCTCCTCTGGACATACTTATTTGCTAAGGAGGAGTGTCACAGCCAGGTCAACTTCCTCTTCACTGAAGAAGTCTACTCATACGCTAAGCAGGTCCTCCTCATGGTTCATACAGTCACTTTGTTGAACAAAAAGAAAATTATTCTGTTTTCAACATATTCACTGCGAGTTATGAAGCCGCCAGCGCTTCACTCAGACATTTTAATTGAGAAAAATAAGAAAAAAGAAATCATAATAGACGGTTCGTCCTTCTAGCACTAACTCAAGCAGCAATTAATTTGCCGTGTTCTTTGAGAGGTAAACAAACCGTTGCCATGGTAACCGAGGAAAAAATGTTCACAAGAGGGTATGGGCGCTTGCGCTTCAGTTTGATCTGTCTGCCGAAGACTAAGTTCAGTTCAGCAACATTTAGAATTTCTAAGAGGCAACCTCATGGCACATCACAGTCACTGGACACTCATAAGCTTTGTCCAAGCATCGGGAGTACAATAAAATGCCTGTGACGCATAAACAAGGCAATATTCTCAGAGCCAACACAGTTTACACACACACACTATATATATATATATATATATATATATATATATATATATATATATATATATATATATATATATATATATATATATATATATATATATATATATATATATATATATATATATATATATATATATATATATATAGGATATATATTAACTAACTTGCTGTCAGAATAACTCGAAAAACTAGGAATCTATTAACAAGGTAGAAGTGGTACAGATATAATCAAAGAAAAGTTTGGAATAAAAGCACGAAGGGAAGGTTCAGGACCTAGAAAATGGAATGAAATAATTTTAAAATTGCGAACAGAATTGTAGGTACTATAAAACTAGGAAAACCGAATCAAATACATTCTTATATTATCCCCACAGCGAACGAAATCACTTAATTTCGGATGCGTGTGAGAAGCGCTTTTAATTTTCCATATTTTCTTTGTCGTTTCATTTACCTTTATTTTTTGTCTCAAAATGTTAAGGTATACGATTGTATCTAGTTTTACATTTTTCACATAAAATGTTCTTTTCCCTGTCGAATTTTTTTATTTATTTATTTGTTTATTTATTTATTTACTTATCCTCATAGCTCATATCATTTACCCCTGATTTAGTCATAATTCTTAATTCTTAAATGCCATCGCAATATCCTCACACCATACACTGAAAAAAACAATACAACTTACAAAAGTCCTTCGCTTTTTGAGAGAGAGAAAAAAAATGTTGGTTATCAGACCAATGTCATTTTCCAGCTCTCCTATTTCTCTCGGCCCTGGGCAGTAAAAGGACGCCGTATTGGCGTCACATCCCCTATGAAGCCTGGAGATGATAAGCAAAGGGTTGCGTAGAAACATGAAATTGCAACGTAAATATCTATAAGAGATGGCTGTGAAGATGAACTGAAGGATAAGGAAGGTCGAAAACTAACTTCAGAATAGTTTTAAAAATGTATCTTTGTTTAAATGAAATGCTTTCTAACATGACAAAATATCTTTACAAGTAAATAAAAAGAAATAGCATTAGGAAAGTACTTGTTTAGATAATGCCATTTCATAACATTACACCTATATTGTTTTATTAGACAATGTTTTATAACAATAAAAATCGATTTTAAATATTTAGCTCATGTCTCATAAATAATTTTATTTTTCTGTTCAAAAGATGTCCTACAGAGCTAAGAAAATTAATTTTACATCTTGATTTTGCTACTTTTTGAAATGAAAAAATTCTCTTAACATTGGACCTAATATTCTTCTTCGTGTCATCTCAAAACTCCTGTGAAAACACGGAAAAGACTTCTCGAGACTTAAAACAATCTAAATATTTCACTCAGCTGAAACGCAATGTATTAGCTTTGTCGAATCATGCACAGCGCCCAAAGTAAAAACGATGACAGCAAAATGCAAGTTATTTTAAATAATGTAAAATCATTTGCAGAAAACCTCATGTTTATATGCTTTTGGGAACTGTTGTAAACAGAGATGATTGTAGAAGTACACAAATCAGTACAAAAACATGGGGAATTTGAAACATAGAATATGAAACTACCAAAATTTTTAGAAAAAAAATCTTAAAACTTTGAGGACAAAGAATAAACAATCATAACACGATGTAAAAAATCTATGAATAGTTAAAAGTTGAATGTATTGCAAGTACGCAACTCATTTGGAAATAGATGATAAAAGCCTCTTTAGGGATTTAAACCACTGACATGAGGTATGGCCACCAACATTGTAGCCACTCAGTCACCGAGGGCATCAAAGGATTGAAACTCGATGAGATACGGCCTAATGTATCTGTACCGATGGGTTTAACCACCCCCACCCCACTAACACCAATCAGCAGACATTCAATTTTTGTCCCAATAGAGTATATAATAGACAATGCAGTGAGGTATGCATTATATGCCCGCAAACGTACCTTGAAATAAAGCATAAAAACGCACCTCCTCTTTGGGGATTTGAGCCACTGGCCTCTGAGTGGGTATACTATTGGTCTGGCTAATCAAAGGTCAGCGTTTGGGGATTGGAACTGGTTCAGTAGTTTAGATCCGGAAAGAGGAGGTTTGTCTGTCTATACTGAAAGCTGATTTTTGAGAAGATGAAATTCTAAAGAGAAGAAAATAATGTCGCTCTAAAATTACAAAGAATGTTTCAGTGAAAACACAACAAACGGCAACACACATTATCAGAATCCGAGAGCCTTTTCATCACCCACCAAGCTAAATATAATTAAGCCAAAGGTACCAAAGAGAATCAGTAATTGTCAAAAAATAATTTCTTTATCTTATACAACTCATTTTAGCATAATAGACGTTATTTTGAAATAAAATAAATAAAAACACGAGAGTATCTATTTATATTATTCAAGAAACTAAGACGGTCCTTATAACTCAACGTAAGCTACAACACAATGTTGTAAAGGATATACCGGCTCTTTCCAAGTATCAGGAAATTCAGAAGTCTGGTGAAGTAAAGGACTCAGGTGAGAACTCTTCTTGCGGAATAGCAAATCGATCTCCTCAGTTCGTCTGCCTTCTGTTTTTCGTTCCTTATTCCTCACTGGAAATAACTGGGCTTTTAGAAGCGATCGACGACAAGCGCTTTGTGTTTCGACAGACATTGAGATCTAAGAGGGAAAATTCTCCAGCACTTCCTTGCCAGTCCCAAGAGATGTTATTATGTCAGGAACATATAAACTGCAGAAACCGAAACGGGAATGTATTGCAAGGCTATAACTTGTTAAACACACACACACACACACACACACACACACACACACACACACACACATATATATATATATATATATATATATATATATATATATATATATATATATATATATATATATATATATATATATATATATATATATATATATATATATGCAAACATGATCTCATACTGTGATCTATGCAATTATTAATCATAACTATAAACATGACCAATAAACTTATTAAACAAGTCTGTAAACATGATTTGGCTAAACACTGGGTGACGAAAATGGCAAAGTATCAATGGAGTTGATCAGCACATAATAGCGATTACATAAGATCCAGCAGTCAATTTCAACTCAAAAATGAAAGAGAAAGCTCATAGGTCAATGCCAGCTTGGAAATGAGTAAAATGAGGCACCATCCCAGGCGGTGGACCCAGTCAATTAACGAAATAAGATATATACCAGTTGTCAAATGAAGGGAAATTAACACTCGCCATCTGCCTATCAAAGATTATATCAAGATATAAAATGAAATGGAGTGCTGAGTCTGGAATGGTTTCATTATTAAAGAACGTTATAACAAAATGCTGTGAGATGATTCCGGTCAGGAGATCCGAAACACTTCAGGCGAAGTAAGCTGGAAGCCTTAGAGAGGTAAACTCCCCCAGTGAAATGAATTGTTCGCCATCTGCAAACGAAGACAATTTAGGAGCAAGAGCGACAACATCAGGGATGACGTCATAGATAGCTGGGGCGCGGGCACATCTTCCATGATATCGCCCTTCAGAGTTGTTGCTGATGTCCAGCAGTTTGGCTCCTTCAGTATCATCTGGACAGGAAAGCGCTGAAGCTCTTTGATACTGTCGTTGCAGCTTTATTCTAGATTAATATAAGAATGTTAGTAAGATTCTAAGCACAGAACGGGAAAAAGGGGATTTTGCGCTTCAAGCACGAGAATTTATTGTATTTAGCTCTGTAAAAAATGTTCATATTGTTAGCAATATGCTTAAGAGAATTTTAAATCTGATATAGTTTTATTTGAAAAATTGCTCAACTATCTAAAATTCTTAGTGAGGTTCATAAATTAAAAGAAATAGTAATATTACTGACAGGTTGATTACTGTCTAATTAACAACGGATTTTATATGTTACCTATTATATTTCTATCGTAAGATAGCATTATATATGTTATTAAGGTACGAGGCCTTACTAGGTAGTTTATCTAGCCAAGGAGCTAATTATATGGCCCTGTCCATAAGGCATTGAGATTTATAACATACAGGGGAAAGGTCGCCAAGTGACACACAACTGATTCACTAAATTTAGTTTATTTTCATGAAATCAACAATCAAGAAACAAATCAGCTCAACAAATAAATGACAGTAATCACTGACAGAATTAAGGTAATAACTGGGGCAATTTTGGACCCCACACTGGTTCTAGTTGACTTGGGTTTAGCTTGGGTCAGACTAAGTGAACACAGCTCGAAAAGAATCACTCCCTGAAATTGAGATATGCAGGGATTAATACTTAATCTAGCATGCACACAGTAATTAATTAATTAAGCATCCTGACTTAGCTGAAAGCTGCAGGATGGGCTGGATATAGCCAGATAAAATTTATGCTCTTACATGTGTTCTAGATGGCATCCTAGATTGCTTAGCAAATTTTCGAAAATTAACACTTATTTCACAACAGGGTTAAAATGGCATTACTGAGTGGATAGCCAAGGAAAAAGGAGAGTAGGAACGGTTTGCTTGAGGAAAGGAATAGGATATTGAGAGGGTAATGGGATGGAGAGGGTGGTAAGGAATAGGTAAGGGGGCCGAGACCTATCACAACCAGACACTAACCTGTAGTAATTACTGTAGGTGCTTGTGGCAAAATTACCCATGCTGTATGTCCAGGAAAGGCAATCTGAGATGGTCAGCCTCATTTAAGCCACCCGTCTCCATGTGCAGTGGGCAAGATGGTGCCCACAAGTAACAAGGGGCCAGTGGAAGATGTGACCTCTCATCACAGGCAGCATCTCTGTCTCTCGCATCAGCTGGGTGAGATTAGTGGTGTTGCCAATTCGAAGTCAGAAAATGCCTAGAAGGTGTAAGGATCTCGGCAGAAAACTGAATAAATCAGGGTTAGGGATGAGGTGAAGGATGGACATATAGGATATCCACACTCATTATGGGGTTCTCCACAAATTTATGTAGGATGGCAGGTTAAAATTGTGGTTGTCCACATAAATGGTGCTTAATTGAAGTGGCTGAAGGCCTAAATTATAACAGCTCCCATTTTAACAGAGATTCTGTCCATGAATGGGACGGAAGTTCTGCAAGAGAGGGATGAAGCTATGGAAGTTAACCGCCATCCTTAGCCTCATACAATATGGGAATTTCCAAAACATAATGGTTAGAAATAATTAAGTTGACACTTGACATTTTTACTCTAAACTATAGATTTAATGTAGTGGTAGTCAAGATTATGCTGCAAACATCAGCCAATTAGGCAATTAAAGTAAATAATTAAATGGGTAGATCTTGAAAGGACATGCAATGAACCTAGTGTGGCACAAAATAAACATGACGGTACTGCTTTTTCAGCAACATGAAATTGAAAGGGTTACAATATGAAATTATGTCACTTGGATGCAAGCACAAATACGAAAATTGAATGAGCAGTTTAAAATTATACAAATGGCATTAAACATAAAACACTGTAAAATATCACAAAAGAGGAAGGTACAAAGGAGCTAGGGCATGTCTTCAGTTGTGTGCTGGAGAATACTCGTAGTTCATTACAAACATTTTTCCATACAACGCTGGGCACTCCTCTGGAAAAGGCTCCAGGATTGTAGGTACTGTACATGTACATGGCACAGTGCTGAGAGCACTCATTGTCTCTTTAACCACCTGTCTTCTCCTGATCATTGTGCTAGGGCTTCCTAGTTGGAACCTGGGAAGGGCCTCTTAAGGAGGCTGTAAGGCATCTTGGGTCGAGCACAACCCTGGTTCTGGGGCATGTCACCCATTAAATAGAGGCCTGTGAGGGCCTGTGATGTTGCTGAGGCTGGCACTCGAGAATCTAGGCTAGCTGCTGACTAGGCTGCTGTGACAACTGGGGCAGTGGTGGTGTCTTTTAAAATGTCCCCTGGTAAGGCAGTGACTGTGGCACTGTCACCCTTCAACAATGCCTTGTTTCTTTCTCGATTGCCTGCCAGACTCATCTGGATTTGCTGCACTTGGGTGCCAAGCACGAGCATAGCCTCATGTGGGGACTCGGCCGTTAGGGTCTTGTCTTCTGAGGACTTAGCTGGTGAGGAGGACAAGGGCAGACTTGTACCTGGCCTAGAAGGCTCTCCCTCTGTAGGAGGGGAGAGGGATGCTTTTGCAGCTGATGGAAAAATCCAGAAGGTGAGAGACTGCAGCTGGCAGAGGTGCTAGCTCTCGGCCAGTTACTGATTGCAAAGCCGTGCCAGTGGCATGAGGGAGGCAGGATTGGAATCTCCTAGAGAGAGATTTAAAGAGTGCTCTTGCTCGGGCTCTGACTTTCATGCAGGGTCTGGCTCTGGCACTGGCTGTACGTAGACATCATGCTCGGTAAGAGAACCTAATATCCACTCGGAAGGTTCAGGACTTTGAGGAGAGCCAGGCGTAGACTTTGGCTGTAGCTTGATGTCAGGGCTATACTGCAAACCAGTGCCTGATGTAGAATGAAAAGTTGCAGGACTCTGGTAAGTCACAAAGTGTGGCATATGCTGAGAGTTCTAACCTAAGAGGGAGTCATAGACTACAGGTAGGGTTTCGGCTACGCCAAGCATGCTAAGCCTACTTTTGTGGGGTGATGTTACCCTCAATCAGACAATGGGGAGAGTTAGCCTGAAGTTATTGATACCTTGAGTTGTCAAGGGCTTGTTATCTTCAGTTCTGGCACTGGCAGGCACCTTATTTCGCCTGATGAGGGGGACTTAAGGTGAAAGTGTCTTCAAATAGAATGACCTGTTGGGTCAAGTGAGACCTCTGGGAGTGGATGCTGGAGCAACAATGGCTAGAGAGGACCATTTGGGGCAATTCTTATATTTCTGGGTGTGCCCATATAATTGGCATGCCTGGCAAAATGCCCATCCATAGTCCTTTTTAGGTGCTGAAACTGTAGGGTTAGGCAGACGGCTCATTTTGGAGGAACCAGTATTTGGAGCAGTCTATTTAGTTTGGCACTGAGCTTCAGCATGGCCGATTCTATTGCAGTAAGTGTATGTAGGTGGTGGAGAGTGAGGCTACTTGGGCCTAACCAATGTAAAAAAAGTCTTGAAAGGTTTATATATCTGGAGATGGAATAAGAGTGCTGGAGCTCATACTTGTCTGCTAACTGACAGCAATCATAGAAAGTGGCAGGCTTCTCCTCACCAATGTAAAGGGCTAGTTGGCCATGGGCATAATGGCAGAAGTCCTTGATCTGAATTCTGTTTTTTTCAGATTTTAAACCTCCGTACACTCCATGGACTCCAGCCTGTGGGTAAAGGTGCAGGCCTTCTTGAAGGACCAGCTGGGCCAAGTTTGACCAGCAGCTTTAGGAGACTGTGGCAATGCTGACACCAGCGTTCAGAGCTGAGCTTGTAAGTCACAGCTATGGCTCTCCGGACTTGCTCGGGGTTTCCCCTTTGATTGTTTTCCAGCACGTGGAAGGCGTCCCATCCCTTTCTCAGCACGTGCTTGGCTAGGATCAGGGCCTTCTCTTGAGGTGATGGTTTGTACTGTTTGAAGAGGGCCTCCACTTCATCCATCTGTCATGTGGGTCAGAGTTGCCCCATTTTGGGATGTGCATGTTCATAGTGTGTTAACAGAGTGGGCTGATGTAGGTGGACCATTAGCTTGTTGTTGAGCCAGTTCTAATGCATGCTGATGATCCTTGTCTTTCTCATCCTGTCTCAGCTTTTCCCATGTGAGCTGATGTTCTTGCTCTTTTTCTTCCCTTTCTTGTTCTGCTTTTTCTTTCTCCTTTTGCTGGTTTTTAGTGCCTATTGTTTCCTTTGTGACAAATTGTGTCAGCTGCTCCCCTTTCAATCCCATTTCTTTCCCCACTTCTAGAAACATACAGTGTTTGTCAGCCATTTTGTTGACGTATAGCAAGCAGAGGTTAAGTCTCACTCAGAAAACTCTCAGTAGGATGTTGGCTGGAAAGGAAATGGTGCTCTGGCGAGAGCATTGTATACATAAATTAAAGGTATAAGGTGGGTACTGCAAGTAACTCCACAGTATGGCAGTTCCCTGTAGGAGGTGGCACAAGGTGCACCTTACAGGGTCACATGGAAGATAATTCGGTAAATGGCCACCTCAGTGCAAGGCTTGGTTCTGAGGAACACAATAATTAAAATGACATGAAAGTACAAGGCTGTCCAGGTGAACAAGGGGGTTAATGGGTTTGCCTTGTAATACCCAAGGTTAAACTGAGCAACTGGCAGTATAGGACTACTTAAATAAAGCATGCAAATGATAAGATGATAAGGTTATTTCGCCAGTAGGCCAAAAGAAAATACATTAC
>NC_089793.1:61218441-61250941 GCF_040412425.1 Macrobrachium rosenbergii
TTTATTTTGTCTTCGCCGCAACTTCTCGACTCCGAGATTCCTCTGAAACTTCCCTTCTGTTACAAACGCGACTCAAGTTTTCTGTGTTCAAATAATACTTCCGGGAGAACACAATTATTATTTGTATTAGTTCCGCATATCTATTGAATTTCGATGTTCTCTCTCTCTCTCTCTCTCTCTCTCTCTCTCTCTCTCTCTCTCTCTCTCTCTCTCTCTCTCTCTCTCTCGTATATGCATTCATTTTCTAGTCACTTAGGTGGGAGTACGATAGTCAACCATTTTGAAGGTTAATAAAAAGACAATAACATTAAGCAAGCACTCGAAGGAGTAAAACAATTTTTTTCTTGACACTATAAAAAAGAATGAGAGAAACTCCAAAAAACAACGAAAATAAAAGTCATTAGGAGTCTTCTGTTAACTGCGCCCGTTCTCGCTTCGTTATCTTTGTACTGTAATAGAAATCTTTTCCCAGTTGTTTTCTTAACTCCGGTTTCGTTTAATTAATTTTAGTTTAATCATTATAATTATCCTGGTCTGTTTTGTCGGTATTGCTGGTCCCTCGTCCCCCTCATCGATAGTGCTCAAGAAAATAATATTCTAATTCACGTTATTATTACCTTAGACATGCAGTATTTATAACAGTAATGACAGTTCGTTCTGAGTACTCTTTTCTTATTGTGTCTTTAGTACTTTTTCAGCATTTTCGCCTAACGAGCTTCCATCTGCATTGCAGAAACCATGACTGCATATAACCTGTGGATATGATTAAAACTGAACATTAATTAATGATAGTCTTCTTTAACATATTTATGGGTATCATTTCCCTTCCACCCTATGAATCGCATGAGTTGTAAGCGCAGGTGTAATCTGCTCATTCGGGGTTGATGAGAATGAAGACAAAAATAATGCTTTCCCAGAGTGTATCACGGAATGATATCTTTTCCTCTGCCTGATGATTACAGTCACGTTTTCTGGGCCTGATGGTTGAGCCTCATCTAAAACACGCAAATCCACGCAGACGTAAATGTGTACTAGTGTCTGTTACAGTAAAGAAAAGACGTTGGGCTCGTACCTCATCCGTAAAGAGTTGCTGCGAAACTAAAGGGACATTTCCCTATGACAGTCCCATTCAAAAGGTGAACACACACGCACAAATATATGTATATATATATATATATATATATATATATATATATATATATATATATACACACACACACACACACACACACAAAATGAACTGTGAGCCTTTGCCTCTCAGAAGGGAAAAGGTGCGCAATGAGAGGGAAATGAAAACTGGGTTCTGCTTCTGCAGGATCGAACACAGATCTAAGAATCAGAGGTGACGTCGTGGAAGGTCCTCTGAAGCTGTTGCTGAAGCCCAGCCATTTGACTGCTGGATTTTGATACGTATGGAAATCTTGAAGTTTTTAAAATAAGCTTTTAGTTTTCTGTAAAAACAAACTATTGTGCCAGTTTTGTCTGTCCGTGCGACTTTATTCTGTCCGCACTTTTTATGTCCGCCCTCACACCTTAAAAAAATATTGAGGCTAGAGGGCTGAAAATTGGTATGTCGATCATCCACCCTTCAATCATCAAACATACCAAATTGTAGCCCTCTAGCCTCAGTAGTTTGTATTTTATATAAACTTAAAGTTAGCCATGATTGTGCTTCTGGCAAAGATATAGTACAGGCCACCACCGGGCTGTGGTTAAAGTTAAATGGGCCGCAGCTCATACAGCATTATACCGAAACAACCAAGAGATAGATCTATTTTCTGTCGCCGTGATTATACTCTGTAGCGGCTGTACAGAAAACTCGATAGTGCCGAAGAAACTTCAGTGCATTTTTTACTTATTTAATATTAATATGCATAAATATCACAATTTAAAGAGAATTAGAGGCAATTTAACAAAATAAAATCATGAATTTCCCGCTGTAGATATCAGAACGGATTTATTCATCTTTGTTAAGTAATTACATAATAAGTGTCAGAACGATTAGTAAAATATCAGAAGTATGAATAAGAGAAACCTTTGCATCTTTTGTCTGACAAATCGTCGGCATTCACTAATGTCTAGACTGGAATATTTTGAAACAATAGTGAGCTGTTTCCCCTAACAGGAATGCCTTAAGAGAAAAACAATAAAATGGTCACTGGCTTATTCATACTTTCACTACGTAACTGTGATTGAACCCCTTACGCAAAATGCTTCAACGTTATAAGCGGTTTCATACATTTACAGAGAAGCCAGATATCAGTGTATCAATGCTGCGCTCTTCAACCCAATTTTGCTTATTCCGCCCCATCCATCCTCTTCTTCCCCCTGATACTTCTGAGTCAGCACTTTTCACTAACCTCTTGCATCCACGCCTCCCAGTGACCTAACCATCTCACAGAAGTCTGATCTATCCTTTCACCCACCTAAACTAGCCTTTTTCAATATTTATTCCATGTTTCTCCAAATGTCTCATGCTTTCACAAATCTTCTTATGCTGCATTTACTACATAAATAAATCTTCCTAACACCATTCACATTTTACATTCACACTTCACTTCCATAAGGGAGAACTGGCTCACCAATTCCTTCTTTTTTTTCAGTCCTAGCTTCCATACTCTTCAGATCTCCATATCTTCTGTACACCCTCTGCGCCTTTCTTCCCTCACCTATTATGCCAAACTATCATCATCCATTATATCTACTCCAAATCATTAATACAAATCAGCAGCTTTCATTTTTTCTCCTTCCACAATTAGAATCATTGCCCAATCTTCCTCTGCTCCATTTGCAGTCAAAACTTTAGCAGAGATGATGTGTCACAGCGTCTACGCTTTGACCGTCTTATATCAGCGAAAGTCCTGAGCACAGTCTGATAGTTCCAAAATTTAAACTATTTTTTACGACTGTGCAACAGAGAAGAGAAAGAGAGATTTTATTTTCAACAGTCTAGTACTACAAGTTAACCCTTCTCCAAATGTTTTGAAGTTTATAACGATTTTTCAACAACTTCTAGTACAGATTATTGCTTGAAACGTGATACATGAATTCTTAAAGTAATGTTTTTATTCGATGTAAACAAAAAAAAAAAAAAAAAGGGAATGGGGGAGAATCACAGTTATCTGTTCTGTTAGAAGCGAATTTTCGTTTTCTTTCCCCGCTTAATATATAAGCGTTGGCCTTTCATTGTCATGTTAAAAAAAATAGTAGAATAAAACAGGGGAAAATAAAACAGCGCGACTGACAGGCTTTGATTAAGGCTCTAGAATCATGGAGAGAGAGAGAGAGAGAGAGAGAGAGAGAGAGAGAGAGAGAGAGAGAGAGAGAGAGAGAGAGAGAGAGAGACGTAAGGTTTGGTATCAGAGAGTTAAAAAATGGGGGCCGATTTTAAAACTACTTATGGAATGCATAATATGAAGTTGTGTAAAAATAAGAAAACCTGGTCATTGTTCCACTTTCCTTTTTCCAGTAACTGGTAATGTTGTTTCGTCACTTAGGGAATCAAGACAACCAAAATATTTCGCTTATTTTTTAAGAAAGGACCCTTCGAAATTTCCTAAAAAAATTCATCAAAGTTGACGTCGAAAATAACCAATAAAACAATTAGGTCGAAAGAGGAAAATGCAACTGAAATTGACAGGAAAATAGGACCTCTTATTTTATTAAACAGACTTTATTAGGAGATATAGATAGGGAACGCTACCAAGATTTTGATTATTACGAGAATTAGAAGGTTGAAAAAAAATTGTGCTATTTTTTCTCAGAGCATTTAATGTCCAACCAGTTTAAAAAAAAACTATGAAATAAACTTTTTTCTTAGAAGGAGAAGTATAGAAACTCTTTATGAAATTATTTCATATTTTCCAGCACACTGAAGAATATGCCTTTAGCAAACATCGCCGATATTCTTAAAAAAAAGAAAAAAAAAATGGAAAACGACATGAATTCGCCAGTTTCTATAAAAAAAAAACTTTCAAATAACTCTAACAGAATACTTAATGTTACCCAGATTGAGCAAAGCATCTTTCTGAAAATCTAGGGGTATTTTGTCGGGTCCCTCTTGCAGTTATAGATGAGCATATGGACCATTTCTTGAACACAGTCTCACACATTTCCAACCCTTCCCTCATTTTCTCTTACTTGTACTAATGATAATGGACAGTTCCGTGAGCCCCACGTATCCTTTGTCCTCTCTGTGCGGTATCAGGAATCTCTCTGGAAGCCACTGCTTTCCCGTTGTGTATGTTCGTTATCTACAGGATTTCTCAAAAATATTTGTTAAAACGATAATTTTGCTAAATATTTCCGTTTTTATTTTCCAACTCGGAGTAGAAGTGCGCTCCGTGTGTTTGCCTATAAGTGCGAATTCTATTTCTCATAAGCATCGTGTGTTTTTATGCACTTGAAAACGAGAATATTATGTCGAAAATATTTTATATTTCTAGGTACATGAACATATAAGAAAATATGAATTGCTAAAATACATTTGCTTTAGTTGCATGTACAGAAATGATGCTGCATTAGACCAAAGCAACGACTTAACCAGCCAAACGATACTCACATTCATCTGTAATTCAAATGGACGTGAGTTTCGCCCACCTGGGCAAATTAAATTAGGTACGTTGGCCTTTTGCTTCAGTGCTGTTTTTATCTCTCTCACTTTCGCCTAACTGAGGTACTGAGATTCCAGTTCGTTTGGAACTAGCACCATCTTGTAAATATGTGAATATCACGTAAGATTTACAAAGACCGAGTATCCCACAGTCCGGAATTTGAAATTTGGGGATTGCAGTGGGAGTTGGGGGTTACAACAGGCAAGAACATCGCCAGACACTGGTAATGTAGACAAACTTTACCTAATTTTGGAATTTCCTGGGAATTTTTTTAACACCGGACATATTACTGTAAGAGACTTACAATATTCGCATTCTCTATATTTTTCTTTGTGTTAGACTTGTTGGCAAGCGTAGGTAAGGCTTAGTCTAAAAACTTGCTTCTTTGTTTTCTGTTGACCTCCCGATTGCTTAGGAAAATCGAATTGAATATGAGGTCTTAACCTCATATAACGTAAAAGTGTAGGTTATTATTATTATTATTATTATTATTATTATTATTATTATTATTATTATTATTATTATTATTATTATTATTATTGGAGAAGCAAATCCACAGTTATGTATATGTACATATATTTAAAGATAAATCAATATAGAAAGCTATCTATACTGATTTATCTTTAAATATATGTACATATACATAACTGTGGATTTGCTTTTCCATTTTAAGACTCATGCTACTATGAGTATTTTTATTATTATTATTATTATTATTATTATTATTATTATTATTATTATTATTATTATTATTATTATTATTATTATTATTATTATTATTATTATTTGATCATTCGCATGAAAGTAATAAAATAAGATCGAAATGTGTTTTCAAAGATTTCCAAAAATTAAGGTTGGCTTAAAGACAAGGGATTTGAATGAGATTTGATACATACTAACTGGTTTACAATATTCTGAGCTCGAAACCTTAGGCACGAACAATAAAGATGTTATTGTTTCAAAGCATTTTTGTTTAACACTTCTCTATTTTCGAACTGTTTTCGGTGTATTTTTTCCCTTTATTGCTAGGACATTTCATCTTTCCTTCTGGGCAAGCGACAGTCTTTCCTTTATCGTTTCCTAAATCTTCTGATTTGGGCACCGTTTGGTTGCTTTCTCCTTTATGAACATAACAAATACTGCAAGTTTCTGATCACAGCCTTCTGATGCCTCCCGTGGCCAAAATGTCCCGAATTCTGGTGAAATAATCGGAATCTTGATTTGACTGCGATGCAAAATGCACCATCATCGGAATAAATGAGCTTTTGCAGGTGAAACTATTTACCGTTATTCAAAATTACTGCTCTATAAAATGAAATCGATTAGGCAAATTACAGTCGAAAGTAATTGTTGTTAATTACCTACTCTCAAGAGTCTAAGGCAAAATCTCTGTAAGCATTCTTATTGGCTATCTCATTCATCCAGATAAAGAGAGAAAATTCCCGAGATTTGCTACATTTTTTCTAATTTTTTACAGGAGATAACCTTGGAACAAACAAACTGCTCGTCTTTCAAAGGAACTGATGTGCAAACGAATTAATCATTTATATGTCTTGCTTGTCCGTCTGATTTTATAATTCGGGGCGTGCGTCTTTCAGTGTCCTCCCCTCCTCCCGCTTCATTTTGATTTTCTTCATTTTCGCTGCTCATTTTTCATGCCGTATTATGGAATTATTATGCGCCATTTAGTGTTATCCTTTTGCATTTATGCACTAGACTATACTGCTATTATTTTTCAGTTGACCAAATCATTTACATCTACAGTATATATATATATATATATATATATATATATATATATATATATATATATATATATATATATATATATATATATATATATATATATATATATATATATATATATATATATATATATATATATATATATATATATATATATATATATATATATATATATATATATATATATATATATATATATATATATATATATATATATATATATATGTGTGTGTGTGTGTGTGTGTGGTATACAGATATACAGTATATATATATATATATATATATATATATATATATATATATATATATATATATATATATATATATATATATATATATATATATATATATATATATATATATATATATATATATATATATATATATATATATATATATATATATATATATATATATATATATATATATATATATATATATATATATATATTGTCACGATGCGTATCAAGTACCTGGTTATTACACAACTAATCTCAAGATTCAAAAATATACCTCACTTCAGCCAGATACCTGAACTCTCATAACATTAATTGTTACGACTGAGTACTCTAAAGGTAACAGTGATCCCTTAAGAAAAAACTTATTTATCAATCACTTGAAAAATCAAACTAAGTTCGTCAGAATATGTGTGAGGTATAAAAATTAAACTAGAAATCTTCTAGAGTAAAAGGGCATCACTCCATCAAAAACTCTAACTGTTTCCCTGGTCTTAATTCACTTTAGCAAAACTAAAAGAACAAAACATGTTTATCACTTTGCCTTATGCACACACAATCAATCCTATTCACTGGTGATCAATAAATGAAACACTGTTTTTCTAAAATGTTAAATACAAAAATTTATTTTCAGATTCAAAGTTTATAACTAGAATTCACAATTAATTAGAATTCACAATCTGAAAAATTTACTATTAGTTGAAAATAACACAAACTCAATGAATTCTTGAATTAAATTATGAAACAAAACTAATTCACAAAAACTTTATCAGGAATTTAAATTAATCAAGTAAAATTTAAACTATCAAGAATTACTCAAGATTTAAAAGAAAATCTCAATAAATGAAATCAAGTATGCAATGTTTAATTAAGTATGCAATGTTAAATCAAGTATGCAATGTTAAATTACCAAGAAATATTTACAATGCTATGTAAATAAATGTTACATCACAAACATAAAAAATGTGAAAATATAAAGAAATTGTAAATAGAAAAACACACAAAAATACACATAAAATTTATCAATAATGATTTCACTTGTTCAAAATTTCCTAACTTATCACACCATAACCTCCTAACTTATCATACCATGGTATCAATAAGTAAAATTTCACGTTACCTTACACAACTTGTGAAAACCTCTGTAAATCACTTGCTGCAGCTGCGTTACACAATACACACTTTTTACCAGGCGCCGTTACGAACTAAATAACTTTGCTAAATTCAGATCTCAAAAGTTAATGTTAAAAGTGACCACAAAATTTACGTTAAAAAGTAATCTCTTCCTAATTAGGAATGAGAGAGAGAGAGAGAGAGAGATATGGAACCAAATCGACTGGTCTCAGAAATCAGAATGAAACAAATTTTAGGATTCCAGTAATACGTGAAACAATTACATGATGTCATTAAAGCATTTTGGGTGCGAGATACTAAAGAAGCTTCTAGAAGCAGGGAAGTGACGTCATTAAAGCGTTTTGGGTAGGAGATACAATGGAGAAGCTTCTAGAAGGAAAGTTACGTCATCCCAGCAAAACGTTTTGAACGCATCTTACAAAACATGACGTAATTGATCAGGACACGTATTCTTTCTCGCAAAGTGGCGAACGTGACTCAAACAATGCATGCAACAACATGAAATCACTCGTCTTGAGCCCGTATGGGACGAATTGGCGTTTGTTTTGCAAATCTGTCATCGCTAACCCAAAACAAAGCGTTCCCTCTTATCTCAACTGATGACAACTGAAATGAAACAAGTTTTGGTAGACACACACACGTGTTCACATACTACGCTATTACCAAGAAAGATATTCGTTCTAAATTACGTTATCAAGTAATCATTAGTACTTTTGAGATCTGATGTCAAACTAAATATGACACTTCAACAACCATTATCATTAAACATAACACATGAAAAAAGTAAATATGTCAATATCATAGGAGGATATACGTATTACAAGGCAACATCATGAAAATATATATATATATATATATATATATATATATATATATATATATATATATATATATATAAATTTCTGACTCACGTCGGGATCGAACCCAGGTCTCTCAGGTGGAAAGCAAGGGCGTTATCCACTGGGCCACACAAGTCTAAAAGAAGTTGGAACCTGAGAGCAACTGCTCCCAAGGAATTACCTGGGCAAGCTAACTGCTTGCATACCAGCGAGTTTTCCCCAACTTCCCGACTCAGCAATGACCCAATAGACAACATTTCATTCGAATTATCCCTTCTGAGTGAATAAGATAGAAATCATCAACACGCAATCACGTGTGGAACAGAAATAAATTTCTGACTCACGTCGGGATCGAACCCAGGTCTCTCAGGTGGAAAGCAAGGGCGTTATCCACTGGGCCACACAAGTCTAAAGAAGTTGGAACCTGAGAGCAACTGCTCCCAAAAGAATTACCTGGGCAAGCTAACTGCTTGCATACCAGCCGATTTTCCCCAACTTCCCGACTCAGCAATGACCAATAGACAACATTTCATTCGAATTATCCCTTCTGAGTGAATAAGATGAAATCATCAACACGCCAATCACATGTGGAACAGAAATAAATTTCTGACTCACGTCGGGATCGAACCCAGGTCTCTCAGGGTGGAAAGCAAGGGCGCGTTATCCACTGGGCCACACAAGTCTAAAAGAAGTTGGAACCTGAGAGCAACTGCTCCCAAAGAATTACCTGGGCAAGCTAACTGCTTGCATACCAATGCGAGTTTTCCCCAACTTCCCGACTCAGCAATGACCCAATAGACAACATTTCATTCAATTATCCTTCTGAGTGAATAAGATAGAAATCATCAACACGCAATCACGTGTGGAACAACCGAAATAAATTTCTGACTCACGTCGGGATCGAACCCAGGTCTCTCAGGTGGAAAGCAATTATCCACTGGGCCACACAAGTCTAAAAAGAAGTTGGAACCTGAGGAAACTGCTCCCAAAAGAGAATTACCTGGGCAAGCTAACTGCTTGCATACCAGCGAAAATTTCCCCAACTTCCCGACTCAGCAATGACCCAATAGACAACATTTCATTCGAATTATCCCTTCTGAGTGAATAAGATAGAAATCATCAACACGCAATCACGTGTGGAACAGAAATAAATTTCTGACTCCTCAGGATCGAGACAGGTCTCTCAGGTGGAAAGCAAGGGCGTTATCCACTGGGCCACACAAGTCTAAAAGAAGTTGGAACCTGAGCAACTACTCCCAAGAATTACCTGGGCAAGCTAACTGCTTGCATACCAGCGAGTTTTCCCCAACTTCCGACTCAGCAATGACCCAATAGACAACATTTCATTTCAATTATCCCTTCTGAGTGAATAAGATAGAAATCATCAACAACGCAATCACGTGTGGAACAGAAATAAATTTCTGACTCACGTCGGGATCAACCCAGGTCTCTCAGGTGGAAAGCAAGGGCGTTATCCACTGGGCCACACAAGTCTAAAAGAAGTTGGAACCTGAGAGCAACTGCTCCCAAAACTTAAGGAATTACCTGGGCAAGCTAACTGCTTGCATACCAGCGAAGCTTTGTCACTTCCGACTCACTCAAATGACCAAATAGACAACATTTCATTCGAATTATCCCTTCTGAGTGAATAAGATAGAAATCATCAACACGCCCTTGCTTTCCACCTGAGACCTGGGTTCGATCCCGACGTGAGTCAGAAATTTATTTCTGTTCCACACGTGATTGCGTGTTGATGATTTCTATCTTATTCACTCAGAAGGGATAATTCGAATGAAATGTTGTCTATTGGGTCATTGCTGAGTCGGGAAGTTGGGGAAAACTCATCTGGTATGCAAGCAGTTAGCTTGCCCAGGTAATTCCTTGGGAGCAGTTGCTCTCAGGTTCCAACTTTTTTAGACTTGTGTGGCCCAGTGGATAACGCCCTTGCTTTCCACCTGAGAGACCTGGGTTCGATCCCTGACGTGAGTCAGAAATTTATTTCTGTTCCACACGTGATTGCGTGTTGATGATTTCTATCTTATTCACTCAGAAGGGATAATTCGAATGAAATGTTGTCTATTGGGTCATTGCTGAGTCGGGAAGTTGGGGAAAATCAAGCTGGTATGCAAGCAGTTAGCTTGCCCAGGTAATTCCTTGGGAGCAGTTGCTCTCAGGTTCCAACTTTTTTTAGACTTGTGTGGCCCAGTGGGTAACGCCCTTGCTTTCCACCTGAGAGACCTGGGTTCGATCCCGACGTGAGTCAGAAATTTATTTCTGTTCCACACGTGATTGGCGTGTTGATGATTTCTATCTTATTCACTCAGAAGGGATAATTGAATGAAATGTTGTCTATTGGGTCATTGCTGAGTCGGGAAGTTGGGAAAACTCGCTGGTATGCAAGCAGTTAGCTTGCCCAGGTAATTCCATTGTTGCTCTCAGGTTCCAACTTTTTTAGACTTGTGTGGCCCAGTGGATAACGCCCTTGCTTTCCACCTGAGAGACCTGGGTTCGATCCCGACGTGAGTCAGAAATTTATTTCTGTTCCACACGTGATTGCGTGTTGATGATTTCTATCTTATTCACTCAGAAGGGATAATTCGAATGAAATGTTGTCTATTGGGTCATTGCTGAGTCGGGAAGTTGGGGAAAACTCGCTGGTATGCAAGCAGTTAGCTTGCCCAGGTAATTCCTTGGGAGCAGTTGCTCTCAGGTTCCAACTTTTTTAGACTTGTGTGGCCCAGTGGATAACGCCCTTGCTTTCCACCTGAGAGACCTGGGTTTGATCCTTACGTGAGTCAGAAATTTATTTCTGTTCCACACGTGATTGCGTGTTGATGATTTCTATCTTATTCACTCAGAAGGATAATTCGAATGAAATGTTGTCTATTGGGTCATTGCTGAGTCGGGAAGTTGGGGAAAACTGGCTGGTATGCAAGCAGTTAGCTTGCCCAGGTAATTCCTTTGGGAGCAGTTGCTCTCGGTTCCAACTTCTTTAGACTTGTGTGGCCCAGTGGATAACGCCCTTGCTTTCCACCTGAGCGACCTGGGTTCGATCCCGACGTGAGTCAGAAATTTATTTCTGTTCCACACGTGATTGCGTGTTGATGATTTCTATATATATATATATATATATATATATATATATATATATATATATATATATATATATATATATATATATATATATATATATATATATATATATATATATATATATATGCATACATACAAAACACACACACATACACATATGCGCGTGTGTGCTTTATATAATGACTTTCATCCTTCAATTAAACTAGCCATGTGTTTCATGTTCTGACAGCCACTTAAATTACACTATCACCCTGCAATGGAAGAATAAAAGTACTTAGGGGGAGTTCCGTGCAGTCTTTTTATTGCGAATTATTCTGAGAAGAGTAGGCAAGAATTAAGGATTTTTTTCCAGCTACTAAAAGAAATTGCCGGAGCAAAAATATTTTATACAAATTAAATTCAACTGGATCTAGTTGAAATGGTCTTCTTAATGACGAGACAACCAAGCATAATTATTCGTTAATTAGAGGATGTTATCTTAAGAATGAGTAGGATAATTATTCCTTAATTTAAGGATCTTAGTTTGAGAATGAGCAGGAAAACAGGATTCATTTCTTGTTTCTGGTGTGCGCTTTGCAAGACTCAAAAGAAGGAGCAGGTCCATTATTCGTGAGTGATGGTGCCGTCTCTTCACTCTGACTGGAGCACTTCAGTTCCCACGAGGCCTTACAGCCACGTCCTGAATCTTTCTTGAATATCTTAACCCAATTTTGCAAATGAAAACTTTATTCTTCTTGTTAAAAAGATGACAATATAATGTTATTTTATTTAACTATTTTGAAAATTTAGTTTTATGGCCATTCATATACTTCTTTCAGAGTGGCAGTTTGCAATGTTGATTATTTTCAATATATGTGATTTGAGTATAGGCGTTTGCCTCAATTATCCTTGAACTCAAGAGAGCTCACCCCTTTATTTTGAAAAATTAAACTCCTTATTGTTTTTATTAACTTTTTTTGCTCTAGAGCCTCGTTTAACTGATAATAATATTGAATTATTAGTGTTCCATCTGACAATGGTCCGGTTCCTTTCACATATCCATTTTTCATCGCGTTAATTTAAATGACATCTTTAATATCTATAGCGATTTCTTCCTCCAATCGACTATGGATATATTTTACTCCATTCTTGCGTTTCTATGCATTTCTCTTTACCGTTCCTTAGTTAGAGTGCTGGGATGAGGTTGCTAGTCCAGTACTCTTGCCTGCTGATGACCATGGGAGCTGCATTCACCAATCTGAATCATGCCCATACCCAAGGATGTTTCGGTAGTCTAATCAACTATATTCAGACAAACATGCCTTTCCTGAGGGTGAATGCAGGTGTACTTTTACAATCTCCCAGCTGAAGTATGTTCAGTTTTCCAGTTCATCCATCTCCTGGATATGGATTTCTTGTCCTTCCTGTGAATTTCCTGTACCATTTAGCTCTTTTTAAAGGCCAAATTGTCATCAAATGAAAGAAAAATTTCCATTTTCCAGCGCATTACTATCTGTGGTGTTACGACGTCCACACCATGAACAGCCATAGCACATATTTATGAACAGGTTTAATAATGAGGAGGAGAATTAATACCCAAAACGACACTTCTTAGCACTTTATTATGCTTAAACAAATAATAACTTTCAGATACGAACGGTATCTAAGAACTCTGGTAATATATGGAAAAATAATAAATATAAAAAACCCAAAACTTATCTGACATTAAACAAGCAGTTCAAGGGGTCTCCGATTGAATAGGGAGCAGTATTCGGAAACAGTTTCTTGAGCGAGAGGTTCTTCTTCAACCACTGATACGAAGATACGCCTGGACACCAAAAATCCAGGAAAAAAGCCACATTCTGAAATTCCCAAAATCCACAGGCCACACGCACATAACACGAAGGGGCCAACACTGCTCCTCCGACAGTCAAACTCACACGGGAACGGAATGCTTCGGCTTTATGGCACAACGCCGGTTCCGATGATGTATCTTCTAAACGTACCAGTGGCCTTCCTGAAGACAGACACCTTCTCACTCTCGACCATTTCTGCCGTCGCTGTGACGTGACCTCCGCACCCTTCGGTTCTGAATGATAAGAGTCGGAAACAAGCAGTTAAATGGAGTCTAAAATTTCTGAACAATCATTTAGTCAAACTATTCTACGCTTATGCTGGAAACCATTCGTACATATTTGCTTTCTTATATAACACCTCCCCTAAAAGGAACAAATATATATGAAGTATATATTTTGAATCAAACAACAGAAATAAAGCTCATCCCAAAACTAAAATGGGTCACATCCTTGACAATGCATCTGGAATTACATTCTCCTTTCCTTTAATGTGTAGGATATTCAACTCATAAGGTTGTAAAAACAGACTCCATCTTGTCAACCTCTGATTATTGTTCCTGAAGCTATTCAAATATTTCAATGGGTTATGGTCGGTATATACAGTTAATGGGGAGGTGGTACTGGTATACACTTCAAAATGTTGCAAAGCCAAAATTAAACCCAATGTTTCTTTCTCAATGGTTGAGTATTTCTTCTGAAAATCATTCAATTTCTTTGAATAATAAGCAATAGGATGCTCTACCCCCTTGTCGTCTTCCTGCAATAATACTGCCCCAATGCCAATATCGCTGGCATCTACTGCTAGTTTGAAAGGAATAGAAAAATCTGGTGCCTTCAGAACAGGGGAAGTAGTCAAAATGGATTTCACTTTGTCAAAAGCTTCCTGACATTGGTTATCCCACTTAAAGTCAACCCTTTTCCTCAACAAATTTGTTAATGGTGAAACTATATCTGCGAAATTAGCCACAAATTTCCTATAATATCCAGCGAGACCCAGATATCTCATTACTCCCTTTTTATCTCTAGGAACTGGAAAGTCTAAAATAGATTTAATATTAGAATCTTTTGGTGCTACTTGACCATGTCCAACCTCATGACCTAAATAAACTACTTTAGCTTTACCGAATTCGCATTTATTTAAATTCGCTACCAAACCTGCTTCTACCCTTACTTAAACTTTGTTTCCCGTCAAAAATTTTGTGCGTCAGTGAAAATTCATCAGCCATAATGGCAGCTTTCTCTAAACTTTCAACCTGCAGTTCTTCTAAATGTACCTTCAAATCCTTAGACAAACAATTTTTAAACTCTTCTAACAATATCAGCTGTTTAAACCCCTCAAAGTCTTCTATATTTTTAGATCTCAACAATCTTCAAGCATTTTAGCCTTTATCCGAGCAAAATCTACGTAAGTCTGATCTCCTGTCTTACAAAGCCTACGAAACTTCAACCTGTAAGCTTCTGGCACTAATTCATATGCTTTGAGAATACAATTCTTCAATTCATCATAATTACCACAAGTCTCCTCAGACAAACTAGAGAATACCTGTTGAGCCCTACCTTTCAAGGCACATTGCAACAAAATAGACCATGAGGTCTTAGGCCAGCCCATTCCCTTCGCTACTTTCTCAAAAGTCATAAAATAATTAGTTACTTCCTTTTCATCAAAAGAGGGAACCATCTTCATGTATTTAGCTACATCGAAATCCCCGCTACCTTGTCTGTGTCTCCCTTTAATTTCCTCTAACTTTAATTCGTGTTCCATTCTTTCACGCTCAAGTCCTCTCTCTCTCTTCTTTCTGCTGCTCTTTCACGCTCAACAACCATGTCTAACTCCTTCAGCTGTATTTTGAGTTTCAAAGCTTGTATGCTATCATCTTCCTTTACCCTTGAAACTTCAGACTTCTCCTCTACGATACCTAAATGTCCTATCAAGCCCTTTATTAAATCATCCTTTCTCATATCCATAGTAAAACCTAGGTCTAGATAATTAGCAATTAGCACCAGTTCTCGTTTACACAAACCACGAAAAGCCGCAACCCCGGCAAGGACGACAGAAATTTCTTGACATCGAAGTCACTTCCTAAATACCCTGTTTCAAGCTCTGGCTCACTCATGATTGGTTACGATAGCTACAAAACTAATCTCACTTAAACCTACAATAACTATGGAACAAATAATCTCCTCATTTAAACCTGTTTTGTTCAAACACATTCAATCCCGGTCAGGCCCCCAAATATGTTACGACGTCCACACCATGAACAGCCATAGCACATATTTATGAACAGGTTTAATAATGAGGAGGAGAATTAATACCCAAAACGACACTTCTTAGCACTTTATTATGCTTAAACAAATAATAACTTTCAGATACGAACGGTATCTAAGAACTCTGGTAATATATGGAAAAATAATAAATATAAAAACCCAAAACTTATCTGACATTAAACAAGCAGTTCAAGGGTCTCCGATTGAATAGGGAGCAGTATTCGGAAACAGTTTCTTGAGCGAGAGGTTCTTCTTCAACCACTGATACGAAGATACGCCTGGACACCAAAAATCCAGGAAAAAGCCACATTCCTGAAATTCCCAAAATCCACAGGCCACACGCACATAACACGAAGGGGCCAACACTGCTCCTCCGACAGTCAAACTCACACGGGAACGGAATGCTTCGGCTTTATGGCACAACGCCGGTTCCGATGATGTATCTTCTAAACGTACCAGTGGCCTTCCCTGAAGACAGACACCTTCTCACTCTCGACCATTTCTGCCGTCGCTGTGACGTGACCTCCGCACCCTTCGGTTCTGAATGATAAGAGTCGGAAACAAGCAGTTAAATGGAGTCTAAAATTTCTGAACAATCATTTAGTCAAACTATTCTACGCTTATGCTGGAAACCATTCGTACATATTTGCTTTCTTATATAACAGTGGACGAGGCTAACTGAGGTATGCACAGCCTTCTCTGTCTCTTGACCATTTGAAAAAGTTCTTAGATTAATAATGCTGCAAAGAAGACCATCCTCTTAGAACAATGCGCTGGTCATACAGAGCATAGGCTCTGCTCTGTTGAGAAGATTAAGAGAATCCCTATGAAACCCCGCGGCACCTGAAGTCTTTATGAATAACAGCGCCTCTAATTATTCTTTTTCTGAAGATTAATTACTCATATGTAGCATTATTGAATACATGAATAGAAAAGGCAAAAGAGTTGGGTAAACAAATCTGCTATTTGTGCAACCAATGCACTTCTGAGGCCTCTCATACACAAGGCAGTTCTTAATTTGATAAGAATATTTATTTCTTTAGAAAGTGCTTGACTGAGTCTAAATATGCAGTGGTAAAAACTGATAACCTCCATGGTCTTGTTAAGCTTCGGGTAACTTTTTTATTTTTTAGTTTATTTTGTTTCTCGATGCATTCATTTCATATTAACATAAATAGATTTAATATTAGTAAGAGTTGGGTAAAATATGGAACAATACTGTATTTAAGGAAATCTTCAGAGCGGTCCTCATTGCTCGTGGTGAGATTTGTTTGGAGAAAAATGAGAATAATGGCTCCTGATCCTCTCATAAAGGTTCTGGTTTCCTTTTTTTTTATCAACGTTGTAAGTTTTACTATCATTTAATTTGGAAGAGGAGTTGATGTTCATTTCTTTTTTGTGTTATTTATCAGGCATTTTATAGTTCATATTGAAAGAGTTTTAATTCGCTTTTTAATTTTACCACATTTTTTCTTCTTGAATTTTCCAAGTTGTACGATCGCTTTTATTTCCTTTCTACAGTATGTTTGGTGTGATTCCATTCAGTTTCCTTTTCACAGTTCTGCTTGTTTATTTAACAAAACTCTTTCGCAGTTTGCTCACCCTTTAAATATCTTAAATTTCCCAACAGTTCATTCGCAACAATATGTTCAACACATTTATTTATTCTCTTTCATAAATAAGGCTATTGACCTTTCTAACTGCTAATATTAGTTTTCGTGACGCGTAAGGAATACACATTTTTATTGCTGAATGTCAGATGTCACTGTAACTTGCATAATTTTGACATGTTTCTTTCATTGGAAGAATAATCCTCGTACAGTCACTCAAAAATGTTTTTGCAACATACTTCAAGCATTTTCGGACCGTAGTTTATAATAGTCATATCTGGCGCTATTTGGCAACTCCATTGTAAGAGCTTGCAATAATTCAGACACTAATTGTGCGCCAGAGAAATGACCTGGTTTCGCTTAAACCGAGGTTTTTCTGTTATTGTTGTCATATTTTACTTGATTAAAGGATGTTACTCTAATACTTCAAAGGTCATCACCGTTCTTATGTTTTAATATTTTCATCTCCAAAGGCTTTCACTGTCTTCATGTTTTATCCTATTCACAGGTGTGAACTTTGTAGACACAGGCTTACGACTGTTACAGTCTAAGTTGACCTTAGCCCTAATAACATCAACAATTACGACTTATGTAAAGATTTGCTGACATACTATAGATGTAATTATACATCAGGCCCTGTCATGGAATCTGCCTTCCTTTCATGACACATGGGCCTATTTACCTAACTGCTTATGTAAAATATTCCGAACTAAACTAAAAAAATTCATGTCTATTTTTATAATACATAGAATATAATCATACTTATATATATATATATATATATATATATATATATATATATATATATATATATATATATATATATATATATATATATATATATCTATATATATATATATATCTATATATATATATATATATATATATATATATATATATATATATATATATATATATATATATATATATATATATATATATATATATATATGTATAATTATATTGCTTGTGTTTCCTATTGTGGGGCTGGTTCTTCCATGAAGCTACAGGAGTTTCCACTAACTCAGCCAACAAAGCAGTAAATTTCAAAAATATAGAGATGATAGACCTACGGTCTTCTGATTTTGATGATGTCTCTAGGGTATTTTCTTTGGGTATTTTTAACCTTGACGCATTTTCAAAAATGACATGTTAATTTAAATCTCTACCATGATTTTAATTAAACGTGAATGTTTAGTGATTTGGCTCTTAAATAACTTTCATCGTGTTCTATTTTGCTAGGTCAGCTTCAAGTCTGTATTCTTTCGTCGTGTTCTGTTTTGCTAGGTCAGTTTCAAGTCTGCATTTAATCTTCCTGTGATTTCGATGCAACTTTGTGAGTGGATCCCTTGGAGTTCATGCATGCCTTCCCAGGATGCCGTTACCCCCGGCTTAATCTTCAGTGGCCATGCCCACTGCAAAAACCAACATATTAATTTTCTATGATTATATGAAACCTAGCAGCGAGGTATGTATAAATGCACTGATAATTTTTTATGATGGTTTTGACACCCACCTATTTTTAAGGTCATGGGGTAATTCATAGGCTGAAATCTTATATTTCAATTCTGGTGTTCGAAACTATGACAATTAGAGATGTTTGGCCTTTAAAATTTTAAGTAGAGGGCAAAACAGTTAGCTTTAGAGGGTGTGCATTTCACTCCTCGTAAGTTTTTAAAACCTGCTTGTTAGTTTTATTACCCTTGCAGTCATTCCTGTTAACTGTAATTATTAACTGCGTAATATAAGACTAAAGGGTTTTTGATTAGTAAAAAGCTGCATTGTTTACACAGAAGTGTAACAGCCAAACGTAATGTGTGTTCACTGATGGTGTCTGTTCATCACAACAGGCAGATTTGATATTTAATTATTATTATTGTTATTACTTTCAATTTATTATTATTATTATTATTATTATTATTATTATTATTATTATTATTATTATTATTATTATTATTAAACTTTCTTGGATGCAGAGCTTAGCTAAAAATATTACATATTCGTGTCAGTATACAAACAATTCACAGGAGTATTCTGCAACTGATGCGGAGTAATGGCAATGAAGTTTTTTGTTTTTGAATTACATAAATTACAGAAATGAACCGATTATCTGAAAAACAAAATGGCCTCTCATCTTTCACAAAAAGAGATTTGTGCAGATTTGTGTCACGAATGCAACAACAGCAAAGCCACTGGAAATCGATATCTTAAACTTGAAAGTGAACTGACGATAAGAAGTTTGTACGAATTGAGTTGTTTCATTTTTGTGATTCGGATGTTGTTTCTCTACCTCTACTTCGAAGATGGAAAGCTCTCCTCTGCTCTTGCTTCCGAAGGAAGTCCATCACTTATATTCTTCGTGTTGAATAAGTCCAGTTTCCCTTCCTCGATTGTCTTTATTGTGTCCATCGCCCATCAACCCCACCACATCTGCAGGGAACGTGTTTTCTTTCATCTGCTCATGTTACAAAAGGTATAAACTAAAGTCTAGATCAGTTTTACCGTCTGTTTCTAAGATCCCATGGAATAATAGATGAAAGATTACTTGTTAATTATCTCCGTGCTGAAGAAAAAAAGCCCTGAGAAATGAAGGTCCTGAAAGCAATTTTGAACTCGACAGCGAACAAGGCAAAACCATAATTGTTCACTGATTTTGAATCCCGTGATTTATGACACCCCTTTTCTTTAATTGTTGGAGGAAATATACCGAGTACAAACAAAAAGTGACTGATATGCGAAAAAGTGATTTATTTCATACATTTTGCATTTCTTTCTCATCAGTTATTGGAACAGTAACTGAAATTCAGCACCCAAACTCTCATTTCTCGCTTCATTAAATTACTTGTTTCTTAATTATTGTTCTTCAGCGTTAAGATCGCTTATCTTTGCGTAAGTGGTGGATTATCTTGTTACAATTGTCCCTGGGTTCAGCTTTCTCTTTCTTACGGATCATTCTCCTATCTGCTCTTTCCTCCCTTCTCTGCTTCAGTTTCGAATAAGATCTGCAATGCAAGTGACAGCAGCTTCTCAAAATACTTTGATCCATCCTTTTACCCACACCAAGCTTCTTTGTTTTCCCAAAAGGAAGAAGTTCTAGAAGGAGCCACCCTTCCTGCTTGAGGTAAGTGTTTTCTTAGCTACTCTGCACCCCGAGAGGGACCCGCAACATTCGACTAACTACCAAGTGCATCATTTGCCGCTGAGATCAACAGAGGATAATTTTGGTTTCCCTAAATCTCCCATCTAGACTGGATACCTAAACCGGACTTCCTCACTAGACCGCGATCTCATACAGAGGACGACGGGAGGGGCAAAACGAATTCCCAGGTCTGAGAAAAGTGAGAGGATTATATGAAGAGGAATATTGGATTTCACTCAAAATCTGTAATAAAGCAACAAATTAGAGGTTGCAAGTGAATTCTGGAGTTTTGTCAAAAATTTTCACAGCATCTGCTCTTTCAGGTTCTCGATCCCGTAACTTTGGCGCCGTTCGCGATTCTTTCCTTATTTTGGGGTTGCGTGCGAATGTCTTCTGTGCATAACCGTGTTGTGTTAGCGTTTTTCAGTCATTTCTGTTTATCTTCTTCTGCTTTATGCTTGGACTTTCTTTCCTCTCCAGGTTTTGAAATTTGCTTATTAATGTTGATGTATTTTTATAGTGTATTTATTTCCTTCCAATGTCAGTCCTGTTCCAAAAAATTTAGTGATCATATTGTTTTCTTACGTCCAACATAATATTTCAGTTAATTTTATGTATTTGAAAAATCACTCACTATATGGTGTTTTTATTAAATTCTTTGAATGTATTACAATGCAATAATTATTCCTTTACGTTACTGATCATTGCTCTCAAGCAGTTTTAAAAAACAATAAATTCAGTTTAGCTTCCGACTAAATATAAAAGACCTTTTATTCCCTTACTAAAAATGTTATTAGTTCTTACAGGTAATTTTTGCTACAGGTTTTCTTTGCATTTACATTACCCTGAAATTCATAAATATCCATTCTCTCTCCATTGCTTTCCTCTTATGCTATTACTAAAAAAAAAAAAAAATACGATAATTCCATGTTGTCAAGGAGAGGCTGCCGGGATGAACACCCAAATCTCTGCAAATGGCTCTGGCCAAAAAAATGGGAATAAAACAGAGGATTATTCCCCAAGAAATAATTCGCACCTTAAATGTATAAATATAAAATGCCGGAGTAATTTAAAGCCTGCAGAGGAACGTGAGAATTTTCTTATAATAAAAGACAATATGGAAATGATCACAGTGACTTTATGGCAGTTGTTCAAGGTCTTCTGAGGAAGTAGTGATGTTCATCTTCATAGGGCTCGAAATCTGTATTTGGTGTAAAAATAAATATAGTGAATTATTCATACATTTTATTCTTAAATTCTTCATTTTATGGTTTTGTGTTTACTCCAAACATCAGTTTCAGTGAACCTTAAACATTTGTTTCACTAACATTCTCGATACAAGTATGACGGTATTTTCGTAATATTTTTTCTAATTCCATGAATTCTGGATTTTTCATCTTCCTTCTTTCCCTCAAAGCTGCTCTATAAGGGGACATTAAACTTTCATTTCTTCGGCCAATGTAAGAGAAAAATCCCGCTTCATGACCTTCGCAATTCTTGAATAAAAAGGTGAAGAACAAGTTGCAGCGGTGGTTCATTCATTTCAAGGAGGCGAAAACTTTCAGGCAAAAACTTGGGAAGTGAGGTTCGGGAAGCAAGAAAACTTTTGGATGCTTTGGCTCGTTCCGGCTTGTACTATTTTTACTTTTATTTAACTTTTCTTGTTTGGGGAGTCTGGGGGCGAGGAATGTGGCTGGGGAAACGTGGGTTGGGTGGGGTGTCTGTTGGGGGATCGGGAGATGTCAGTGGCCTTTTGATGAGGAACAAACGAGTTATTAAAGTTTGATGTAGAGAGGAAGGAATCGGCAAGTTAAAAATCTGCTTATATAATATATATATATATATATATATATATATATATATATATATATATATATATATATATATATATATATATATATATATATATATATATATATATATATATATATATATATATATATAAAGATAAGATCCAAGAAAGGAAACGGAAACACTGGATTATATTTTTATTTATACATTCATCACGTTCCATATTTTCGCAAATGATTCAGTTATATATATATATATATATATATATATATATATATATATATATATATATATATATATATATATATATATATATATATATATATATATATATATATATATATATATATATATATATATATATATATATATATATATATATATATATATATATATATATATATATTACTAAAATTATGTTGGAAAGAAATTTACTAAAGGACCTCATTCAAACTGGATGGTATCTAATGGAGTTTTTATTCAAAAAAATTTACAAGCTTTCTTGGACAAACAGTCCACATTATCAAGTATCCGTACAATAAGCAAACGCATAGTCCGGCTGTTTTTATATCTGTGTGCTGGGTACTTTTAATCCTATAATCGCCTAGCTCTTCCTGTGTGACCTCCACCCTCTCTTGACCTTGGTCTTTCTCTGATCCCTGGTTCCAGATGCCCGTTTTCCGTGCGTTCTCTTGCGTTTTTCTTCGTTTCCTTGCTACTGTGGGTATACGATTTTTTCTAGATATGCTGTCTTCAAAGCCATTTCCGGTGTTCCCTGCCATCGTGTTGTTGGCGCAAGTTATGAAGGCGTTCTCTACAACCAGTCTAGATGTTTTGTTGGTGTTCCTGTACAGAAAACTCATATTTTCCCAGTCTATTCTGTGATCATTTTCCCAACAGTGTTTGGCAACTGCCGACGTCTGATTATAATGCCTTATGTTCTGCAGATGTTGTTTGCTTCGCTCTTTACATGATTTGCCAGTTTCGCCATAGTACCCTTCTTCACAGTCTAGACACGTTGCCATATAAACCCCCCTCTAATCTCTTCCCCCTCTACCGACTTTTTGTTTCTAACTATTTTATTCCTAATGGTGTTTTTGTAGCTGCCTATCAATTTGAAATTATTTAGCTTCCTGTTGATGGGTGCAATAGAGTTGTTGTCCGGAACTGTAATTATTTTCTTTCCTACCAAATGTTCCTTTTCAATCCTTTCCCTCTCCCCAAAATAGTTTTTCCTTGCTTTGATATGTGCCCACTCCCACCAATACTTAGGGTAGCCTAATCTCCTAAAACTCTCCCTCAGGTAATCCAACTCTTCGTCTAAAAAGCTTGGATATAACTTCCCTGTTCACTAACGTACCAGTAAAGACGACGATGGAAATAATAAAAAAGAATATGGAGGAGGGGGTCTATACATGCGACATAGATCATGACGTTTTAATAAAAATGCTAACAGCGGCCCTCAGCGTTAATGTTTTCAAGTGGGGCGAAAACCATTATATACAAAAAAATGGCGTGGCCATGGGTTCAAGTCTTTCACCAATTCTAGCCAATATCTTTATGGAATGGTTTGAAAAGGAAGAGGTGGGCAAAGTAAATAAAGGGAACTTAAATATCGTAAAATGGGTAAGATACGTGGATGACATCTTGATCATTTACAAGGGAGAAAGGGAAGATCTACACAAGTTTCTAGAAAACATAAATAAACTAAATGAACACATCAAGTTCACATTAGAAGAAGAGAAGGAAGGAGAAATTCCTTTCTTGGATGTCCTGGTCAAGAGGGTAGGGAAAAATTTAAAATTCAAGGTATATAGGAAGAAGACACACACCAATTCATACACACATAGGTTCTCCAGTCATAGGAAAGAAATAAAAATAGGATTAATGACAGGGTTGACCATCAGGGCTTATAGGATTTGCAGTCCCGAATTTTTAGACGAAGAGTTGGATTACCTGAGGGAGAGTTTTAGGAGATTAGGCTACCCTAAGTATTGGTGGGAGTGGGCACATATCAAAGCAAGGAAAAACTATTTTGGGGAGAGGGAAAGGATTGAAAAGGAACATTTGGTAGGAAAGAAAATAATTACAGTTCCGGACAACAACTCTATTGCACCCATCAACAGGAAGCTAAATAATTTCAAATTGATAGGCAGCTACAAAAACACCATTAGGAATAAAACAGTTAGAAACAAAAAGTCGGTAGAGGGGAAGAGATTAGAGGGGGTTTATATGGCAACGTGTCTAGACTGTGAAGAAGGGTACTATGGCGAAACTGGCAAATCATGCAAAGAGCGAAGCAAACAACATCTGCAGAACATAAGGCATTATAATCAGACGTCGGCAGTTGCCAAACACTGTTGGGAAAATGATCACAGAATAGACTGGGAAAATATGAGTTTTCTGTACAGGAACACCAACAAAACATCTAGACTGGTTGTAGAGAACGCCTTCATAACTTGCGCCAACAACACGATGTCAGGGAACACCGGAAACGGCTTTGAAGACAGCATATCAAGAAAAATCGTATACTCCACAGTAGCAAGGAAACGAAGAAAAAACGCAACAGAACGCACGGAAAACGGACATCTGGAACCAGGGGATCAGAGAAAGACCAAGGTCAAGAGAGGGTGGAGGTCACACAGGAAGAGCTAGGCGATTATAGGATTAAAAGTATCCAGCACACAGATATAAATACAGCCGGACTATGCGTTTGCTCATTGTACGGATATTGATAATGTGGACTGTTTGTCCAAGAAAGCTTGTAACTTTTGAATAAACACTCCATTAGATACCATCCAGTTTGAATGAGGTCCTTTAGTAATTCTACTAATGCACAGAACAATTGTGTATGTGATAAAGTTAATATATATATATATATATATATATATATATATATATATATATATATATATATATATATATATGTAAGCCCCTTGTCTCTATATCTTTAGTTGCTGTGACCATGTCTTGATAAAAGACGAAAAATACTTAGCGTCTCAATTGTTTCACTTTTCCTTCATGGCTGTAACTTTGTTCTGTATAACCATAACGTTTTTACCTTTTTTAAAATAAAAACATACACAAAGACACTATATATATATATATATATATATATATATATATATATATATATATATATATATATAAATAAATATATATATATATATATATATATATATATATATATATATATATATATATATATATATATATATATATATATATATATATATATATATATATATATATATATATATATATATATATATATATATATATATATATATATATATATATATATATATATATATATATATATATATATATATATATATATATATATATAATTATATAATTATATGTGAGTGTATGTGTGTGTATGGATAGATAGATAGAAGATATATAGATAGATATATAAGAAAATGGAAGAATATTCGAAAAGACATAGAGAAAAGGAGTAATCACTCCTTTTGCACTGGTCCTGGTGAAGAAATCGAACACGGAGAATGCCCCTTGAGTCTTTCTGAAGTCTGTGAAACGATTATGCATTGACTCCAGGGGGATAAACCAGGAGACTTTTCAACAATGGCAAAACAATTTCATAATTTCCAGATAAGATCTGATCTTTATTCTTATCTGCTGCTAAAGTCTTCCTGTTGGAAACTGTATTAAACTGTATAATTTTAAGGTCAGTCGCTCTCAGTATGCTTAAGTTCCTATTGATATATTTCATTTTCCTGTGTTTATTTATTCCTTTACACTCCTTGTATGGGAGATATATGTTTATTTGTTAATGAATTGAGTTTTCATTTTTCCAATCAAAAACTTTACTCGGCTAATGCCGTTATCTATGCATTCCTTTTAATGCATAAATCTTTGAAGTAACAGTATTAATAAAAACAAATAAAAATAAACAAAAGATAACAGGTCATGGGTTCCCAGAGGATGTCTCCACAAGTCGTTGCACGTAAACACAAGCACAATCCTCAGCATGCTTATTGTGGTTATTTAATTCTACTCGGAAGCATTTGCGAGTCATTCAGAGGATGAGATTGAAAATATCGGTGTTTCAAAATCATATTTATTCAAAACATCTACACCTATGTTAGGAATATAAATTATCTAGAACTCAAATATTGAACGCCAACTAAAACAACAAATCACCAACAATAGTAACAAATATATTTTTCGTACCTCTTTCTTTTTTCTTTGTTTTCTTGAATATTAAAGACCATTTGCTGTGAGGTCTCACTTCATTCAAATAATTAGAAAAATTCATGATAAAAAGACATTTGACAAACATGGAATAAATGCCTCGCAAAGGCTTTGCTTGTTATTTCAAATGTTTATGCTGATATACATCATTATAATATATACGTAAGATAGCAATAATTATAGACCTTAACCAGGGTCAGGTTTAGTTCTTCAAATTCTAAAGAACACTAAATGTAATTTCCATAAAAGATGAAATGCTGTTCGTAATAAATAATACGAATGAAAACGTTTACGAATCTTGTTTCAATTTAATATTATATTTTAATTTTAGTTGTGCTTCCCCATATTCTTTTTCTCAGGAGGTCCAAAGTAAAGTTATCTAAAGTGGTATTGATAGAAGGCATTTGTTTTTATCTAGTTCGAAATAACGTGAATGAAATTGAAAGAATCTCGAGCACCTTTTTGTGACTTGCAGACACACACAGATCGTAAGACTGACCCGAATACTTTTTATTTTATACAAGTAACAAAGAGAGAGAGAGAGAGAGAGAGAGAGAGAGAGAGAGAGAGAGAGAGAGAGAGAGAGAGAGAGAGAATTTTATTCAAGTTTGTTTGTACAAACAACAGAGAGGGAATGGGGTCGCCCATTGAACAGAGGGTTGTCCTGGCTGATTCCCACAAAGGTCGCCTAATTACGAGGTCCACAATGCCATTTAAGGAATTCGCCCATATAGTACCTCAGTTTGGGAATTGAATTCCCTTACAACTGCATCATCGGAGACGGCAGGGAATGGCACAGAAATATCCAGTCATGATTAACCTCTACCAGTCCTATTTTCCTTATGTATTTGTGTGTAATTATTTATAGCGAATAAATGGCTGATGATTACAGAGAATTAGCAAGGTTAAATCTAGTGTTGGTAGCCATGCAATTGAATAACATGAAACTTCACTAAAACTTGTAACAAGTCTTAGGGTGAAGGTGCAAGAGGCAGACGGTCACAGTGAGGTCCAGCAGCCTTTGCAATGTGTTCGGAATCAGACATTATTAATTGAGAGCAGAAAAGAAAAACAATTTAGGCATCAAACGTTTTCCTTGTCACCCCCGCCCAGAATAAGTGCATATGGAAGTCGTAACTCAGGCGTGAACATCTATTTATCAGTGCAGGAAACTATGTAAAAATAAGCTGCAAGGCAAAATATTATGTATGAAATATTTCCTTTTACCCCAAGCAATTAGTGAGTGAGAATGAGAATTTTTACCAAACTGTAAGAAATCTTATAATACTGCAGGTAGTGTATACATGACAGCTTATGCTAGTAGAATTTGCAAAAAATGGACTATATTCTGGAAAGTACTTCCTCTCTTTATGAGAGAAAAATCAGACAACTCCAATACGTTTGTGCTTGGGATTTACCCAGTGACAAAGTGACGGCGTTGAGGAATTTTGTCGTCATAACACCAGGATGATAAAATTCAATTAATCAGTTATTGATGGGCTTTCTTTGACATGCTACATTCTAATAATGTATCAATGGATAAGGAAAGGATGGAATAAGGGGAAGAATGTTACTTTGGAAATTTCATCGCAAAGACCTTCTTGCAAACAATGGAAAGTAATCTTAACTGAATATGAATTATGGGATTATTTTCAGTAGTCAAATCTTCCATTTACTTCTGGCTTTATTGTACTACTTCAGTGACTTATTTTACTTTTAGCCATGAAAAATATAAGAACACCTTTCTATTTTGTCGCTTTGGATATAAATTTTGAGAACACAGCCTATAAAGAATATGTCAGAGGTTATAAATCCTTGATATACAATTGCCCAAAGGAATTCCAGTTTAGAAATCTTATCCCCTCACAGTTTAATCAACAGATTACGTAGATATGTTTATGCAAAGACAAATGAACATCACGAAACGAAAAGACTGAAGAAAAGTTAAATCAACCAAAAAAACTAATTTTGTTATGAGAAGAATTTTGCAAAGATTAATTTAAAATAAATAACCGAAGCCTTCTCCCAACTGATATTAGTATGACATTTTCATATTGCGAATACATCAAACATTTGCGTTGATGCTGGAAAGGGGAAGTGTGTTGTTAGTTATGACGAAAGATTTCTGCAAGTTGACTCGCATGAATTAATCATTATGATGCCTCGCTGGAATTGACGGCTTTGCGGATAACGAATCATACATACACACATACACAACATAATCTGTGGATTCGTATAAAACAGCTTGCATGGAATTATTTTCGCAAGGGACTCATTCCTGATAGAGAGTTTAAAGGATAAAAATGGCAGCAACAGAAATAAGTGTTTACCACATTTTTATTGACACATACATAACATCAGTACTCAGTCGTATTTGCCTTTAATGGGATTTCAGGCTCAAAGATTAGAATTAAAGAACAAAGCGCTTTACGATGGTATCGATTAGACATGAGCAAGGACGTGCAACAAACACCATTATATTCAGAACATTAAACGGCATCGGTTTTCTAAACTGAGAAAGAGATCGTTTCGGTTCGAGTCATCAGGACTTTTAATATGTGTTGAGACACATAAGAACAATTAGTTATTTTTACACGTTAATATTTGATAAGTCAAATTAATTAACCTAAACCCGACCACTAAAGAAAACAGAAAGAAAATACATCTCATAAAATTACAATATTCTGGTAATTTCTAAGAATAGAATTTCTTGATGATAGTCTTTATTAGCTCTTTATATGGCAAAGGAAAGAGAAGGGGAGAAATGATCAAGGCTTCAAGGAAATAAGAATTACAAATAGGAAAGTCAAAAACTACAATTGGTTTTCAAGTCGTGAAAAGAAAAAGAAAAAAGACACAAGTCTACAGAGAGGCTGAGGTGAACGAAATCATGGTATGACAGTGGAGTAAAAGAGCTTTTATATATATTGTATATATATATATATATATATATATATATATATATATATATATATATATATATATATATATATATATATATATATATATATATATATATATATATATATATATATATATATATATATATATATATATATATATTATAATCTAAAAGAAGTCGTGCAAAACATTTTGATGAAATCTAATTTACCCTTTGTTTATTGAGAACCGCACGGCCGATCGTATTTCACCTAGAAATCAGAGCATGGTTATCAACATTCCGATCTGTCCTTTTTTACCTAGAACAGATATTGAGATGACACAGATAAAAAGGGGCAAGGAGACGACACTACATGTCACTCCCTTGAGAAGCTTAGCCCAACTAAGCTTCTTAAAACGGCCTTTCTAAAGGCAAATTAAGCTGCCTGAATTGTCTTACCTCCGCAGGAAACCTGGGAAGAGGCCAACGAATCCCTGAATACCTGGCAAGTGATTCATCGTTTGCACACGGCTCCTACCCCTGGCCGCTTGCCTTAAAAGGAAGAGACCGGAGGAGGCTGAAAGCAGTTAAGCAGTTAGTTAGTAGTGTGAGTAGGAGCCATGCAGTAACAGTCCTCGAGGGACAGCCATACACGCGGGCGGGTGATGCAGTTTGCTGAGAGACCATTCATTCTCCCTGTCCGACTCCAGACTCCAGTCATCCTCGAGGGCACTGCCATACGTGTGATCGTCCCTCATCCTTGACTTTTCAGTCACGACCATTTGCCCTTTAGAAAGTTTGGAGTACCAGCATTTCACTTCTGTCCTTGTGCCAGTTTATCCAGTGCCATTTCCAATGTCCTGTGTTCGAGTGTAAAGTGGTCATTCATTCCTCGAGTCTTTGCCACCCTCAGTGCAAACTCGAGTCATATTCAGTGTTATAGTGTTCCCTTACTGGCGTGTAATTTCTCTTTGCAGAGGGACCTATTCGCAGTGGACTCATCTTGGACTGTGTCTTGCCTTTATTCAAGACTCCAGTAGAAGGATCTTCAAAAAACACAAGCCCTTTATCAATTTACTTACCCATTTTCCCGTTAAATGCTTTCTTTTGTAAATATAATTCTTTAATTTATTCCAAGTATTTACGTAACATTTCCTTGTGAAGTAGAGCGAGCCTTCAGCTCCTAATTTCTCCTCTTTTTCTTATTTTTTTACACGATTTCCTTTACACAAATCAGAACTCCAAGGCCAATTAAATAAAGTTTCTGTTGCCTGCATGTAAAAATACCATCACCTAGGGAAATACACACACACACACACACTTATTGCTGATATATATATATATATATATATATATATATATATATATATATATATATATATATATATATATATAATATATATATATATGTGTGTGTGTGTGTGTGTATATATATGTATATATGTATATATATATATATATATATATATATATATATATATATATATATATATATATATATATATATATATATATATATATATAGATATATATATATATATATATATAGATATATATATATATATATATATATATATATATATATATATGCATAGAAATATATATATATATATATATATATATATATATATAGATATATATATATATATATATATATATAGATATATATATATATATAGATATATATATATATATATATATATATATATATATATATATATATATATATATATATATATATATATATATATATATATATATATATATATATATATATATATATATATATATATATATATATATATATATATATATATATATATATATATATATATATATATACATAGATATATATATATAGATATATATATACAAGAGATATATATATATAGAGATATATATATATATATATATATATATATATATATATATATATATATATATATATATATATATATATATATATAGATATATAGATATATAGATATATAGATATATAGATATATAGATATATAGATATATAGATATATAGATATATAGATATATAGATATATATATGTATATATATATATATATATATATATATATATATATATATATATATATATATATATATATATAGATATAGATATAGATATAGATATAGATATAGATATAGATATAGATATAGATATAGATATAGATATAGATATAGATATAGATAGATAGATATATATATATATATATATATATATATATATATATATATATATATATATATATATATATATATATATATATATATATATATATATATATATATATATATATATATATATATATATATCAGCAATAAGTCACCAAACTACACGTGACAAATATATACGTAGACGACAACATGAAAGGTGAAAATTAAAGTCCAGGTACCAAGCGCTTTCTGTGTGTGTTGCGTACACTTTTCGGGGTACAAAGTAAAATAAATAAAGAGAGACATAAACAAGAAAACTTCACAAAACAAAGATCAAAGCCACTAACAAGCTAAACATCATTACTGAATGCAATCACTAGTTTGAAGTCAAATTGTCACATACAAACAAAAAAATACTTTAAAAATACTTAAGAACTGAAACTACAGTTAGAACAGGCTATTGCTAAAAGGTAACATTGTACTTCCCTGGATTTTATGAACAAGGTAACTATCTAATTTAAAAAAGACACGAACTAATATTCATAAGTTGATTGTTAAAATGCTTAATAAAGACAGATTCAATTATATTTCTCTTAACAATGTGGTTACAAAAAATTATCTCAGATGAATTTTTCCAGTCTATACAATGGTTAAAATCATTTATATGTACAAATAAAGCACTTGTCAATTGGCCTGTTCGAACTGCGTAACGATGCTGTTTTAGACGATAATCTAGTTCTTTACCAGTTTGACCAAGGTATTTATTACTACATCCAGCACAAGGAATCGTGTCTCAAGTGCTCTAGGTTACCGATTAAGCTTTTCGTTTTCTAAAGAAAATGTTGACTACGTAGATATTGAAAACTCCTTTAATTATCTGGAAAGGAATTGTAGTCTGTCTAGTGATGAGCTTAATATTTGCAAAGGTATTGT